>NC_080177.1:14207028-14259528 GCF_950295315.1 Erinaceus europaeus
CATGTGCTATCCAGCCATCCTCCTGTGTGTTTAGTTGCTCAAACCATGGGGCCAGTTCGTGGAGAATTTATGTATGTTGTCTCAGGACTGCTATGATTGGGAAATGGAGCTAAGGGAAGCATTTATCTTCTCATTCTTGCTTCCTGTTGCCAAGAGTGTTAGCTTCCCTGCATCTGTCTCCTAATTGTGCACTTGTGCTTCTGGGCACCAATTAGGGCTCTGTAGCAATAGCAACAGGGTGGCACTGGGGTGGGAAGAGAAGGAATAGGCAGTGAACAAATGGTAGGTGGGCTTTGTCAAGATGTAACTGCTTATATATAATAAGAGAGCCGGATGGGACTGGGGAACATACTGGTTCCTATTTGTATGACACAGTATGAAACCCAGTTCTTCTAGTACTGAAGGACTGAAGGGATTAAGGGAGCCCCACCACTCTGCCTCTTTGCCCTGTTTTTTTTTTTTTTAAATTTTTTGCCTCTGGGTTATCACTGGGGTGTGGTGCCTGCACTACTTATCCACTGCTCCTGATGGCCATGTTTTATTCCATTGTTGTCCCTTGCTGTTGTTATTATTGTCGTTGTTGTTGGATAGGACAGAGAGAATTGAGAGAGGAGGGGAAGACAGAGGGGGAGAGAAAGATAGACACCTGCAGACCTGCATCACTGCTTGCAAATCGACTCCCCTGTGGATGGGGAGCTGGCGGCTAGAACCAGGATCCTTGCACTTTGTACTACATGTGCTTAATCTGGTGTGCAACTGCTCCCCTCCCCTTATTTTTATGAGAACAGTCTTCATTTATTTTTTTTTTCCTTGAGAAAGTAATTATAAAAGTCTAGTCAGCCTTGAATTCACTTTCAGATATGTTGGTGACCAGCTATAATCTCTCAGCGATCTAAGATAAGAGAGTTTTGTGAAATAGTCACAATTTTCATTATAGCAGCTTTCCAGAAGCCTTAGTTTATACTCTAATCTCCATTTTCTACCATCAGTTTGCCTTAGTTTCAGCCTTTATGCTGATCTGAGCTGATTTGCCTGTGGGGATGGATATTGACTTTCTTCTCTCTCCCTTTCTTTCTCTCTCTCTTTCTTTCCTTTCTATCTTTTTTTCTTTCTCTCTTTCTGATGCTGACTTCTATCCCTATAAGTTTGAGTCCACCTTTCCTTTTAAAATGAAGGTCTGGGGGACTGGGTGGTAGCATACCTGGTTAAGCAGACATATTACCAAGCACAAGGACCCAGATTGGAGCCCCTACTTCCCACCTGAAGGGGGTATGCTTCATGAGTGGTGAAGCAGGTCTGCAAATATCTCTGTCTCTCCCTCTCTTTATCTCCCCATCATCTCTAAATTTCTCTCTATCCTGTCTAATAAAAAGTAAATGTCTGCCGTTTTCCTAGTCCTTTGCTATTTGTTGTGTTCTTCTGTCCTTTCTCTCTTTTTTTTTTAATTATTGGGGAATTCATGTTTTATATTCAACAGTAAATACAGTAGTTTGTACATGCATAACATTTCCCAGTTTTACATATAACAATACCACCCCCACTAGGACATCTGTCATCCATATTGGACCTGTATTCTCCCTTCCACCCACCCAGAGTCTTTTACTTTGGTGCAAAATGCCAATTCCAGTTCAGGTTCTACTTGCGTTTTCTCTTCTGATCTTGTTTTTCAATTTCTGCTAGAGTGAGATCATCCCATATTCATCCTTTTGTTTCTGACTTACTTCAGTTAACATGAATTTTTCAAGGTCCATCCAAGATCAGTTGAAAATGGTGAAGTCACAATTTTTTATAGCTGAGTAGTATTCCACTGTGTATATAGACCACAACTTGCTCAGCCACTCATCTGTTGTTGGACACCTGGGTTGCTTCCAGGTTTTGGCTATTACAAATTGTGCTGTTATGAATATAGGTGTACGCAAATCTTTTTGGATGGATGTGTTGGGTTCCTTAGGCTATATCCCAAGGAGAGAAATTGCAGGGTGATAGGGTAGGTCCATTTCTAGCCCTCTGAGAGTTCTCCAGACTGTTCTCCACAGAGGTTGGACCACCAGCAGTGCAGGAAGGTTCCTTTGACTCCACAACCTCTCCAGCATTTGTTGCTGCTACCTTTTCTGATGTATGACATTCTCACAGAAGTGAAGTGGTATTTCTTTGTTGTCTTGATTTGCATTTCTCTGACAATCAAAGACTTGGAGCATTTTTTCATATGTTTATCTGTCTTTTGGATCTCTTCTGTGGTAAATATTCTGTCCATGTCATCTCCCCATTTTTGGATGGGGTTATTTGTTTTCTTGTGGTTGAGTTTGGCAAGTTCTTTAAGTATTTTGGTTATTAACCTCTTGTCTGATGTGTGGAATGTAAAGATCTTCTCCCATTCTGTGAGGGGTCTCTTGGTTTGGGTAGTGGTTTCTTTTGCTGTGCAGAAGCTTTTTAATCTGATGTAGTCCCATAGGTTTATGCTAGCCTTAGTCTCCTTTGTAATTGGATTCGTTTCATTGAAGATGTTTTTAAAATTTATGAGGCAAAGAGTTCTGCCAATATTTTCCTCTGATATATGGTAGTTTCTGATAGTATCTGATAGTTTCTGGTCTAATATCCAAGTCCTTGATCCACTTGGAATTTACATTTGTATTTGGTGAAATATAGTGGTTCAGTTTCATTCTTCTGCATGTTTCAAACCATTTTCCCAACATCATTTGTTGAAGAGACTCTGCATTCCCCATTTAATAGTCTGGGCCCCTTTGTCAAAGATTAGATGTCCATAGGTGTGTGGGGCTTACTTTTGGGTTCTCAATTCTATTCCATTGGTCAGTGTGTCTATTTATTTTCCAGTACCAAGAATTTTTTATGACAATTACCCTATAATACAATTTGAGATCTGGGAGTGTGATGCCTCCAGTTATGTCTTTCTTCTCAAGTTTGTTTTGGCAATTCTAGGTCTTTTCTGGTTCCAGATAAACATTTGTACTTGGCTCTGGGTAGTATATTCATTTTAATGATGTTAGTTCTTCAACCCAGGAACATGGAATATCTTTCCACTTCTTTGTGTCTTTTTCTATTTCCTTGAGTAGTAACTTATAATTTTCAGTATACGAGTCTTTCACTTCTTTGGTTAGGTTTATTCCTAGATATTTTATTGTGTTTGTTGCTTTAGTAAAAGGAATTGATTTCTGATTTCAATTTCATCTAACTTAGTGTTTGCATAGAGGAATGCCACTGACTTTTGAATGTTAATTTTGTAGCCTTGCACCTTACTGTATTGCCTGATGATTTCCAAAAGCTTCTTGCTGGATTCCTTAGGTTTTTCTATGTATACTGTCATGTGCAAATAGAGAGAGTTTAAATTCTTCCAATCTGTATGCCTTTAATTCCTTGCTCCTGCCTGATTGCTATGGCAAGAACTTCCAACCCTATATTGAATAGTACTGATGATAGTGGGCAGCCCTGTCTGGTACCTATCTGAAGGGAAATGCTTCCAGTTTTACACCATTGAGTATGATGTTGGCTGTAGGCCTGCTATATATAGACTCCACTATCTTGAGAAATTTTCCATATACTCCCATTTTTGTAGCATTTTGATCATAATGGGATGTTGTATTTTGTCAAAGGCATTCTCTGTATCTATTGATATGGACATGCGGTGTTTGGTCTTGCTTTTATTGATGTGTTGGATCACATTGATTGATTTATGTATATTAAACCAAACTTTCATACCTGGGATAAACACCACTTGGTCATGATGAACAGTCTTTTTATAGACTGCTTTTCTGGTTGGCTAGAATCTTGTTCAATATTTGAACATCTATGTTCATCAGAGATATTGGTCTATAGTTTACTTTTTTGGTTGTGTCCCTGTCTGCTTTTGGTATCAAAGTGATGTTGGCTTCATAGAAGCTGGAAGGGAGTATTCCAGTGTCTTCAATCTTCTGGAAGACTTTTAAAAAGAGATATTAATTCTTCCTTGAAAGTTTTGTAGAATTCACTTGTAAGACCATCTGGTCCAGGACTTTTATTTTTGGGGAGATTTTTGATAACTGTTTCAATTTCATTGGCTGTGATGGGCCCGGTCATCTTATTTAGTTCCTCTTTACTTAATTTTGGAAGTTGTGAGTCTGGCTAAAGGTTTGTCAATTTTGTTCTCTCTTTCAAAGAACCAACATTTACTTTTTTGATCTTTTGTATGGTTTTCATATTTTCAATGTTATTTATTTCTGCCCTAACTTTAGTTATTTCTGTCCTTCTGGTTGCCTTAGAGTTCCTTTGTTCCTCTTCTTCCAGGTCTTTAAGGTGTGCAGTCAGGCTGTATATTTGTGCTTATTTTATTTTATTTCCTAATGCTTGTTTGTATGGCTATGAGTTTCCCTCTCAGTACTGCTTTAGCTGTGTCCCAAATATTTTGACAGCTTATGTCTTCATTTTCATTGAACTCTTGAAACATTTTGATTTCTTCCTTGATTTTCTCTTTGACCCAGTAGTTGTTAAGTAGTGTACTGTTGAGCTTCCACATTTTGGGGCTATTACTAAGCTTTTGTTAAAGAGTTTACAGTTGTGGAAATTGGCAGTTGTTTCAATAGTATTTTAATCCCTGAGTTGGAGCTCAGTGGCTTAAAAGCCTCTTTTTTTCTTTTCCTTCCCTGTAGGCTATGGAGCCTGAGGGCTTTTAAACCATAAGTAGGATATATATTTCCCCCCATCTTTTCAAGGTTCTGCCTTCACTCCCTTTTTAGTTTACCCCTACAACTATCACTACTTCCAAGGTCTTTCTTTTCTTTCTCTTCTCGCACAAACAGATCCATGTCTGTCTTCCTCTGGTGTTTTCCAAATTCTCTTCCCTTTCATTGGTGGTATACAAAAACAAGATTCCTGTTGAGAAATGCTTCCAGTTCTGGTAGAATGGTAATATTGAGCTCTTGGGTTTACTTCCCTTATCATTTACTCCTTGGGCAGTATGGACCAAAATTCTTTTTTGGTCTGCAGAAGGTGGGATTTCTGGCTTCTGTTATTGTTTCTCAGGTGCACATGGGCATTGGAAGATCAAAACCTCCCCCCAGCCTTTTCTATCTTTCTTTAGTGGGGTCAGGCTCTGGAGAGTTGAGGTTCCAGGAAGCATTTGTGAAGTCATCTGTTGGGCAATTATTTTTTAAATGAAAAGTCTGAAACCTAAATTGAAGATTTAAAGGGCATTGTAGGGATAGGGCAGTGGCACAATGATTGAGAGCACATGTTATCATATGCAAGTCCCCAATCCTTACCTATAGGGAGGGAAAGCTTTATGAGTGTTGAAGCAGAGCTGTAGGCCTCTCTCTCTCTCTCTCTCTCTCTCTTTCTCTCTCTCTCTCTTTGTCTATCCCCCCACCATCTCAATTTCTCTCTGTCCCATGAAATGAGAGACAGTAAAATAAAAAGGAAAAAATGGCCACTGGGAATGTTAGATTTGTAGTGCAGACCCTGAACCCCAGTGATAAAAAAAAATCACCAAAGAAGAGATCCAAAAAGCCAACAAACATGAAAAATGCTTCAAGTCATTGACTGTCAGAGAAATGTAAATACATATCACTTCACTCCTGTGAGAATGTCATACATGAGAATGTCATACATACATCAGATAGCAGCAACAAATACTGAACAGGTTGTGGGGACAAAGGAATCCTCCTCTACTGCTGGTGAGAATGTAAATTGGTCAAATCCCCTGTAGAGTGCAGTCTTGATAACTCTCAGAAGGCTGGAAGTTTCCCTATGACCCTGCAATTCTCTCTTGGGGGTATAGCCTATGGAACCAGACACACCCATCCAAAAAGATTTGTATATACCTATATTTATAGCAGCACAATTTATAAGTAGCCAAAATTTGGAAGCAACCCAGATGTCCAACAACAGATGAGTGGCTGAGTAAGTTGTGGTATATATATACACAATGGAATATGACTCAGCTATTAAAAATGGTGAATTCACCTTCTTCACCTCATCTCTTGGATAGAGCTTTAAGGAATCATGTTAAGTGAGGTAAGTCAGAAAGAGAAGGATGAATATGGGATGTCTCATTTATAGACAGAAGTTGAGGAATAAGATCAGAAGAAGAAACACAAAGCAGAACCTGGACTGGATTTGGTGTATTGCACCAAAGTAAAAAACTCTGGGGTGGGGTAGGAGTAGAGGTGGATCAGGTCCTGGGAGCATGATGGTGGAGGAGGACCTAGAGAGGATTGTATTGTGTGGAAAGCTTAGAAATGTTATACATGTACAAACTACTGTATTTTACTGTAGATTGTAAACCATCAATTCCCCCCAATAAATGAAAAAAGCATTGTAAACCATTGCTTCTGTAAATAAATGTATGTAGCACCTTTTGTTTTCTTAGAGAGCATGCAATGCTACTTAAGTGAACTATTCTGGAAGTAATACCAAGTTCTAGTGTTGCTTCTTAACAATAAACTGAATTTATAGTTCTGTCCAGATATTTTCCACTAATTTTATTCTTGTGCCTTTTTGTTAATGTCTTCTGTACCACTAGTGAGTACTCCTTAGTTTCCTGAACTGCTGCAGTAGAAAGTTATTTTATAGTGGCTATTGCCACGGCTGCAAGAAAGCAAACTCTACCTGTATGCAACACTGACTCTCAGACTGTTAATGTATGCTTCTGCTCCCCGTGCTGTGGCTGCGTTTTTTGTGCTAGTAATGTATGTGTGGTATTCTCCTTGTAAACATTATTTAAGTAATATAGGCTGGTAACATTATATAAGTTTCAGTCAGATACTATTAGAAGTAAACATCTGTGTATAATACCTTATATTTGCTGCATGCTCTCTTTTCCTTTGGTAACTACTATTTTGTCCTTACAATCTGAGAATGACAATAAAAGCATTTTTCCCCCTTGTGGCCAAGAAGGTGGCATAGTAGAGAGAGCGCAGTCATGAAGTTTTTGGTTTCCAGTTTTCTGTCTTTTTCACAAGTAATTCTTTTGCAAAATAATAAAGTTTTCTCTTTAGAGGGAGATAAAAAGCACAGAACACTGTTCCCTCATTTTTTTTTTTTTGCCTCTACCAGTTTTTAAAAATTTATTTATTGGGGGTTAATTAATGGTTTACAGTTGACTGTAAAATGCACATGTGTAACATTTCCCAGTTTTCCACATAGCAATACAACCCCCACTAGGTCCTCCTCTGCGGTCATGTTCCAGGACCTGAAATGCCCCCCACCCCTTACTCCACATTCTTTTACTTTGGTGCAATACTCCAAATCCAGTCCAAGTTCTTATTAGTGTTTTCCCTACTGATCTTGTTTTTCAACTTTTGTCTATGAGGGAGATCATCCCATATTCATCCTTTTGTTTCTTACTTAACTCACTTAACATGATTCCTTCAAGCTCCATCCAAGATGAGGTAAAGAAGGTGAATTCACCATTTAAAATAGTTGAGTTGTATTCCATTCAGCCACTCATCTGTTGTTGGTCTCTGCCATTTTATATAATATTGGGGATCAAATCTATGACTTCATACATACAAGGCCAGTACAAGCACTGAGCCACCTCCATGGCCATTATTGCCTAAGGGTTTATTTATTTATTTTTGTTGATTTTTTAAAATTAAAAAAATTATTTATAAAAAGGAAACATTGACAAAACCATAGGATAAGAGGGGTAAAACTCCGCACAATTCCCACCACCAGAACTCTGTATCCCATCCCTTCCCCTGATAGCTTTCCTATTCTTTAACCCTTTGGGAGTATGGACCCCAGGTCATTATGGGATGCAGAAGGTGGAAGGTCTGGCTTCTGTAGTTGCTTCCCCGCTGAACATGGGCATTGACAGGTTGATCCATACTCCCAGCCTATCTCTCTCTTTCTCTAGTGGGGAAGGGCTCTGGGGAAGCAGAGCTCTAGGACACACTGGTGGGGTTGTCTGTCCAGGGAAGTCTGGTTGGCATTATGCTAGCATCTGGAACCTGGTGGTTGACAAGAGAGTTAACATACAAAGCCAAACAAACCACATGTTAGGCCACAAAGACAGCATCCACAAATTCAAGAACATTGAAATCATTCTAAGTATCTTCTCAGACCACAGTAAAGTAAAGCTAACATTTAACAACAAACAGAAAATTGCTAAAAGTCACAGAATTTGGAAACTAAACACCATAATGCTTAAGAACCGCTGGGTAAGAGAGACACTCAAGCAAGAAACTCAAATGTTCCTAGAAACAAATGGAAACGAAGACCCAAGATATCAAAATATGTGGGACACAGCTAAAGCAGTACTGAGAGGGAAACCCATAGCCATACAATCACATCTTAAAGAACAAGAAAAAGCTCAAATAAATGACCTTACTGAATACCTTATGGACTTAGAAGAAGAGGAACAAGGGAACCCTCAAGCATCCAGAAGGACAGAAATCACTAAAATTAGAGCAGAAATAAACATCAAAAATAAAAGAAACATACAAAAGATCAATGAAGCCAAATGATGGTTCTTTGAAAAATTAAACAAGATTGAAAAACCCCTAGCCAAACTCATTAAAAAAAAAAGAGAGAGAAGACTCAAATAAATAGAGGAGATATCACAACTGACACCACAGAAATCCAGAAAAACATATGAAACTTCTATGAAGAACTATATGCCTAAGGGTTTAATATTATTATTAATATTATTAGTTCATTAGGCTTATTTATTTATCTTCTACATGTTAGTGAAAGTGCATGGTGTTTGCCTTTTCTTTTTTTCTTAACTTTTATTTCTTTTTTTAATTTATTTTTTATTTAAGAAAGGATAAATTAACAAAACCATAGGATAGGAGGGGTACAACTCCACACAATTCCTACCACCCAATCTCCATATCCCATCCACTCCCCTGATAGCTTTCCCATTCACTATCCCTCTGGGAGCATGGACTCAGGGTCGTTGTGGGTTGCAGAAGGTGGAAGGTCTGGCTTCTGTATTGCTTCCCCGCTGAACATGGATGTTGACTGGCCAATCCATACTCCCAGTCTGCCTCTCTCTTTCCCTAGTAGGGTGGGTCTCTGGGGAAGCGGGGCTCCATGACACATTGGTGGGGTCTTCAGTCCAGGGAAGCCTGGCCGGCATCCTGATGGCATCTGGAACCTGGTGGCTGAAAAGAGAGTCAAAGCCAAACAAATTGTTGAGCAATCATGGACCCAAAGGTTGGAATAGTGGAGAGGAAGTGTTGGGGGGTTATTCACTGAAAACTCTAGTGTACTTCTGCTTTCAGGTATATATTTTGCACTAGTTTATGGATACATGTGAACATATGCTCTCTCTCACAGAACCTGGTCTATATCTAGGTTTGGGACTTTGTTAGAAAGTGAACCACCTGGGATGGAATTAGAGAATACTATGAAAGGACAGGTCTCACCCAAGTAATGAAGCTAAAGGGTTGTCATTCCACACCTGAAGTCTCTGGACACAGTCTGAGCTGAAGCATGTTGAGGTGGCAATCGTTGCATTGAATAGGTTGTGATAGGCAGATGCAATATTTATTTGATATGGATTGGGAGAGGTATATGGGAAAGGGGCCCTATCCAAAGATTCCAGGACTGGGGGAAATATAGGCTCTATAGTGGAGATGTGAGGTTCCTGCTGTCTTAGGGTTCAAAAAGACAATCACTAGTTAATGTTATCATCACATTAATTGGTAATTGGGTTAACTTTGAAAAGTCCCTTTGTTAGGATATGCTGTACAGTACCCAGTATCTTGTATATAGCTGTACTATTGGTTGCTTCTGATCTACTTGGTCTAGGCTTTTGAGAGAGTCTGCATATCAATTACACAGCCTATATATTAAAAAGATTCAGTTTGTGTTTTGAAAAACTTCGAGACATACAATCAATTTTCCCCCTCTCATATTAATTACCTAGTGATGTATATGACTATATTTTACTAGGAGTATACATAAACACCATTCCCACCACCAAAAGACTGTGACCCATCCCTCCCACCCACTCCCACCCCCCACTGGCCCAGGAAGCTACATGTCTACCCCTCACCACAGGGCTTTTACTTTGGTGCCCTACTTACAATTTGGTTAGGTCCTGCTTTTAGTTTCCCTTTCAGATCTTCTTACTCAACTTCTGTTGAGTGGGATCATCCCATACTCATCTTTATCTTTCTGACTTAGCTCACTTAACATAATTCCTTCTAGCTCTGTCCAAGATGGGTCAGAGAAGGTGGGTTCATTGTTCTTGATAGCTGCATAGTATTCCATTGTGTATACAGCTTTCTCAGCCACTCATCTGTTGTTGGGCACCTGGGTTTCTTCCAGGTTTTAGCTATTATGAATTGTGCTGCTATGAACATAGGAGTACACACCTCTTTTTGGTTGGGTGTTATGGAGTCCTTGGGATATAACCCCAGGAGAGGAATTACTGGATCATATGGAAGGTCCATGTCTAGCCTTGTGAGAGTTTTCCAGACTGCTCTCCACAGAGGCTGTACCAATTTACATTCCCACCAGCAATGCAAAAGGGTTCCTCTGTCCCCACAGCCTCTCCAGCATTTGTTGCTGCTGTCCTTTTTGATGTATGCCATTCTTACAGGAGTGAGGTGGTATCTCAATGTTGTCTTAATTCGCATTTTTCTGACAATCAGTGACCTGGAGCAGTTTTTCATATGTTTGTTAGCCTTTTGGATCTCCTCTGTGGTGAATGTTTTGTTCATATCCTCTGCCCATTTTTGGATGGGGTCATTTGCTTTTTTGGTGCTAAGTTTGTTGAGCTCTTTATATATTTTGGTGATTAGTTTCTTGTCTGATGTATGGCATGTGAAGATCTTCTCCCATTCTGTGAGGGGTCTCTTTGTTTAATAGTTTCTTTGGATGGACAGCAGCTTTTCAATTTGATGTAGTCCCATTGGTTTGTTTTTGCTTTAGTCTTCCTTGCAATTAGGTTTATTTCATCAAAGATGTCCTTGAGGTGTAGGTGGGAAAGGTTTTACCAATGTTTTCTTCTAAGTACTTGATTGTTTCTGGTCTAACATCCAGGTCTTTGATCCATTTGGAGTTGATTTTTGTTTCTGGTGAGACAAAGTGGTTCAATTTCATTCTTCTGCATGTTTCAACCCAGTTTTCCCAGCACCATTTATTGAAGAGAGCCTCCTTCCATTTAATACTCTGGGCCCCCTTATCAAAGATTAGATGCCCATAGGTGTGGGGATTTATTTCTGGGCTTTCAATTCTGTTCCACTGGTCTGTGTGCCTATTTTTGTTCCAGTACCATGCTGTTTTGATGATGATGGCTTTATAATATAGTTTGAGATCTGGGAGTGTGATGCCTCCATTTCAGTTTCTTTTCCTCAAGATGGTTTTGGCAATTCTATGTGTTTTCCAAATAAATGATTGTAGTGTTTGTTCTATTCTCTTAAAGAAGCTTGGTGGAACTTTGATGGGTATTGCATTAAATTTGTATATGGCTCTACGGAGAATATTCATTTTAATGATATTTATTCTTCCAATCCATGAGCATGGGATGTCTTTCCATTTCTTGATATCAGTTTCTATTTCCTTGAGTAGTGACTCATAGTTTTCAGTATACAAGTCTTTCACTTCTTTGGTCAACTTTATTCCTAGGTATTTTATTGATTTTGATGAAACAGTAAATGGGAGTGATTATTAGATGTCTTCTTCGGATTTAGTGTTTGCATAAAGAAATGCCAGTGATTTTTGTACATTGATTTTGTAGCCTGACACCTTGTTGTATTGCCTAATAACGTCCAGTAGTTTTCTGCTGGATTCTTTAGGTTTTTCTATGTATGCTATCATACCATCTGCAAATAGTGAGAGCTTGACTTCTTCCCTTCCAATCTGTATTCCTTTGATTTCTTTCTCTTGCCTGATTGCTATGGCAAGAACTTCCAATACTATGTTGAAGAGTAATGGTGACAGTGGACAGCCCTGTCTAGTCCCCGATCTGAGGGGGAATGCTTTCAGCTTCTGTCTATTGAGTATGATGTTGGCTGTAGGTTTGCTACATATGGATTCCACTATCTTGAGGAATTTCCCATCTATTCCCATTTTTTGTAGAGTTTTGAGCATGAATGGGTGTTGAATTTTTTCAAAGGCTTTCTCTACATCTATTGTGATAATCATGTGGTTTTTGGCTTTGCTTTTATTGATGTGGTGAATGACATTGATTGACTTATGGATGTTGAACCAGCCTTGCATTCCTGGGATGAATTTCACTTGGTTGTGATGAACAATTTTTTTGATATGCTGCTGTATCCAGCTGGCCAAGATCTTGTTTAATATTTTGGCATCTATGTTTATCAGAGATATTGGTCTGTAGTTTTCCTTTTTTGTTGTGTCCCTATCTGCTTTTGGTATCATGGTGATGTTGGCTTCATAGAAGATGGAAGGGAATATTCCTGTTTCTTCAATCTTTTAGAAAAGCTTAAGAAGTATGGGTACTAACTGTTTCCTGAAAGTTTTGTAGAATTCGTTTGTGGAGCCATCTGGTCCAGGACTTTTGTTGTTGAGTTATTATCTTTATTTATTGGCTAGATACAGTCAGAAATCAAGGGGGGGGGGGAGTCGGGCTGTAGCGCAGCGGGTTAAGCGCAGGTGGCGCAAAGCACAAGGACCGGCATAAGGATCCCGGTTCGAACCCCGGCTCCCCACCTGCAGGGGAGTCGCTTCACAGGCGGTGAAGTAGGTCTGCAGGTGTTTATCTTTCTCTCCCCCTCTCTGTCTTCCCCTCCTCTCTCAGTTTCTCTCTGTCCTATCCAACAATGACGACAACAACAATAATAACTACAACAATAAAACAACAAGGGCCACAAAAGGGAATAAATAAATAAAATAAAATATTTTTAAAAAAAGAAATCAAGAGGGAAGGTGGAGACAGAGAGGAAGAGAGACAGAGAGACACCTGCAGCCCCACTTCACCACTCACAAAGCTTTCCCCCTGCATGTGGGGGCTGAGGACTCAAGCTGGATCCTTGTGCATTATAACATGTCCACTTAACCAGGTGTGCCACCATGCAGCCCCATGTTTGCCTTTATTCATTTTATTTTCTTTAGTGAAAAGCCCTTTAAGTTGCAAATGCTGGATTTCATTTTTTTAACAGCTGACTAGTATTCTGTTGTGTACGTATACAACATCTTTATCCTCTTCTCTGCCAATGTGTTTCCTTTCCTGCTCCCAAAGTTTTTCTGTTTTTTTTTTTATTGGGGAATTAATATCATGCGAGGCTACTATGAACAACTATATGCCACCAAGCTAGAAAACCTGGAAGAAATGGATGATTTCCTAGATACCTACCAACTTCTAAAACTAAGTAAAGAGGAAGTGGATAACATGAACAGTTTTTCTGTTTTTTAACACAGCACTGCTCAGCTTTAGTTTATGTTGATGTGGTGGATTGAACCTGGGACTTTGGAGCCTTGGGCATGAGAATTACTTTGCATACCCATTATGCTATCTACCCTTACTCCACCCCTCAATGTGATTCCTTTGTTTCTTTGCCCCATTTGGTTGTGGTTGTTGCAACTGTCCCTTTATGCTGATATAACTGGGTATGGAAACAAAGATGTACTCCAGGGCATCAACAGACTATATCTCTTCCTGTTCCTCTTGAGTGGGACAACCTTAGTTCTTAACATATTGGGTTGTCTTACAGCCACGGCACATGTTTCTATTTTTTTATGTAAAAATACATCATGACTGTTGTGACAACCCATTATTTTTCATCCCCTTTCAGTAGCCCCTTCTGGTGGTACTGGTGATTGAACCTGGGACTTTGGATCCTCAGGTATGAGAGTTCCTTTCCATAACCATAATGCTATATAACCCCTCCCCCGAAAAAAAAAATGCACTTCTTAACCTCCCTCTCAGCTAAGATATTTTTAACCAGTAGTGCTTAAAGCTATGGGGATAACAAATATAATGCCTGAGTGGGTTCTCAGGCAGGGATAATGAGAGGGCCTCTCTGATTTCTACTCTTACATGCTCAGACTTCTGTATTGTAGCTATTAGGGATGGAACACTATAAAAATGTATTGTACACAATTTAGCCAAGGCTTATTCCCTTTTATTACCTTTATTTATTGGCTATAGTCAGCCAGAAATCGAGAGGGAGCAGGAGATAGAGAGGAGGAGAAAGAGAGAGACACCTGCAGCCCTGCTTCACCACTTATGAAGCTTCCCCCTTGCAGGGGACTAGGGGCTTTAACTTGGGACCTTGCACATGGTAATATGTGCGCTTAACCAGGTGCTACCCAGCCCCTACGAGGCTTATTCTAAAACTGGTGCCTTATCTAAGTTTCACATGTTGTGTTCCCTGGGAAGCTAGCTCTAAAATGGAGGTTAGTATGTAAAGAATTGCTGTAGGTTTATCAGGAGGTATTTTACGTCCCTTTTGGGGGAAAAGATAAAATATAAAGTATCAGTCTATGGCCGTACCACTCTGAACAAACCTCATCTTGTCTGATCTCAGAAGAATATAAAGAATCCAGGATGGAGGGTGGGGGAGATAGCATAATTGTTATGCAAAGGGTTTCTCATGTCTGAACAAGTTCCTGGTTCAATATCCCCTGCACCACCATAAAACAGAGCTGAACAGTTTTTTCTTCTAGCGTTTTCCCTTCTTCCGTAGCCAGTCAACAGCGTCAGGTTGAGCCTGATGTAAAGTTTCGAGACCTCCTTTGAATCTGGAGAGGTGGCAGTCGTTGACTATGTGGATCATAGTCAACAGGGGCAGTTCGGGTCGTCTCTGGCTCCCCAGCGATGGAACATAGCGGTACACCGGCCATGGCCTGTTCGATAGCGATTGAGGAGGGCCCAATCATAATGTGCTAGGTCAAAGCCGGGTTGACGCTTGCAGGGGTCTGTGATGAGGTGTTTGTTCTTTACCTCAGCTGACTGCCAACTCTGTTTCCAAGAGACTGGAACAGAGAAGTTCAGTGTAGGCGTAGGGGACCAGATTGGGTGACGAGACGTCAAGCGTTGGACAGGGTGGGCGAAGATATCCGCATATATTGGCAGGTCCGGTCGAGCGTAGACGTGGGAAATGAACTTAGATGATGCCGCATCCCGATGAATATCTGGCTGGGCGATGTTGCGAAGAACTGGCAGCCATGGAACTGGGATGGAACGGATGGTTCCAGAAATTATCCTCATGGAGGAATATAATTTGGAATCGACCAAGTAGACATGGGGGCTATGGAACCATACTGGGGCACAGTATTCTGCAGTGGAATAGCATAACGCCAGAGATGATGATCGTAGTGTAGAAGCACTCGCGCCCCATGAGGAGCTGGCCAGTCTTGCAATGATGTTATTCTTCGCGCCCACCTTTGCTGCAGTTTTTATGAGATGTTCGTGAAATGACAGAGTGCGATCGAGAGTAATGCCAAGATAGACTGGCTGGGCTTCATGCTGGATTCTCGTATCGCCAAGCTGCACATTAAGCTCACGCGAGGCCGAGGCATGGTGTAGATGGAAAACAGATGATACCGTTTTTGCAGTGCTAGGGATTAGTCGCCATTTTTTACAGTAATAAGATATCAGAGACATGTCTTTCATGAGTGTTTCCTCGAGGATGTCGAACTTGGATGCCTGAGTTGCACAGCAGATGTCATCGGCGTAGATGAACTTCCTTGAAGAAGTTTCTGGGAGGTCATTGATGTAAATATTAAATAGCGTAGGAGCCAGAACAGAGCCCTGGGGGAGGCCACTTGAGACAAGTCTCCATCTGCTAGACTTGTCACCCAAATGCACCCGGAATCTTCTGTTTTGGAGAAGAAACGATATAGTGTTGCCCACCCATGGAGTCAGGCATCTTGAGATCTTGACTAGGAGACCACGGTGCCAGACCGTGTCATAGGCTGCTGTGTGATCAACAAAGATAGCACCCGTCTTTAAATTCTTCTGGAATCCATTTTCAATGTAAGTTGAGAGGGCCAGGGCTTGTTTGCAGGTAGATCTTCCTGGGCGGAAACCAGCTTGGGTGGGTGATAGGAATTTCTCTGTAAGATGAGAAATATGTGAAAGAAGCAGCCTCTCAAGGAGTTTGTAACACATGGAGAGGAGAGAAATTGGTCTATAGCTGGCGGCCAGTGGTGGGTCTTTCTTTGGTTTCAAAACTGCTGTAATCTTCGCACGATGCCAAACTTTGGGCATAGACTCAGATTCCAAGATGTGGGACAGGAAGGAAGCGAGCCACTTCTTTGCTGTGGGGCCCAGGTTAAGAATGAGTTCTGGGGTGATGTTATCATAGCCAGCAGCTGTTCCTGGTTTAACCCTCTTTAAAGCGTCTTCCAGTTCAGACAGTGTAAAGGGAGAGAGTTTTGGAGATGGACAAGATAACCGGAAGTGGGATGACCACTCATGGGAAATTTCTCTTTTCCAGACTGGGTCGATCTTAGCACGTCCAACTTGAGTTAGGTGACTGGCCACTGAGTTTGGAGATACGGGAGGATGGGAGATGGGAGGGGGTTGGCTACCGGCACCCAGTCTGTGAAGAAGCTTCCAGGCCTTCCTACTTGAGTGGGTGAAGTTCAGACTTTCCATGAGTTGTTGCCAGCGGGCTTGGCATGCTGCATCCAGGGAGGCAATGAGATGGTCAGCTACATCTGGGTCGCCCGACTCATCATACTGCTTTAGTAGTTGCTCGCATTCAGCATCAAGACAAGGCGTGTAGTTAGCACGTCTCCCACGAGGAATGGCTTGGGAAGCTGCTTTGAAGATGGCTTGGCGGAAGCGCCTGTAGGAATCTTCAGAGGGGATAGAGTTAATTGGAATTGCAGGAATAGATTTGTTGGTAAGATCACTGAACAGACGCCAGTTTGCTTTCTGAAAGTTCCATCTTAGTTTCTCCGAGCACAGAATCAGTGGGAGCTGGAGACCAATGTGGATGATAGCTGGGCAGTGATGACTGTGCGGGAAGATCTTGAGAACTTGTCTCGTAGTGGGAAACGCTTGGCCGTTGACTGTGCTAATCCAGCACAGGTCAGGTGACGAGTCTTTATTCCATCTAGCACTGTGAAAAGAGCCTGGCTGTTTGGGATCGTATAATAGGGAGAGGTCATTCGCTGAAGCCCAGTCGGCTAAGATAGAGCTGTCAGCACGAGTGGAGGAATATCCCCAGTCTTGGTAATGACTATTAAAGTCTCCAACGTAAACGGCTGGTGATTCGGGCTAGGCAGGACCTCATTATCCCATGAGGCACTGGGAGGCTTATATACGTTGACGAGCTGAATAGTTCCAATAGTAATGGAGTCGTAGAAGGTCGAAGAGGCCGTGTGGTAAACGTCCGCAAGACACGATTTGGCGTAGATGGCTCGGCTGTGTTTAGGATGGAGATTATAGCATATTAAATCGAATCCACTGATGGTGAATCGAGCAGCTTCATTGACTGCTATATGTGTTTCTTATAGGCAGATAACATCTGCCTGATGCTGTATCGCCAATTGACCAATAAGAACGCGTTTGGCAAAGGACAGCCCCTCAACATTAAGTTGGAGGACTCGAAGAGCAGGACCAACAGCTTGAAAGCTGTCAGGAGCTGCTTGTTGCTTGCTTTGAAAGTGACTGGGATCCATGTGGATTCAGTCGGCTAGGAAGGATCTTCAGTTTCCCCAATGAATGGGTAAAAAAATGGGTAAAAAAAGTGTAAAAAAATGGGTAAAAAAAAAAAAAAAGAAAAGAAAGAAAGAAAAAGAAATCCAGGATGGACAGAAAGACAAGTTGGAAGAAAGAGAAGTTGGAAAGGTCCTCTAGAATCTCTTTGAGTTGGGGTGAGGAGGCAGAGCCTTTAGTCCCCTGTATCATCTCCTATGAAAGACTCATGGCCTTAGGTGGATGAATCGCTTTCAAAGGGATAATTTTTTTTTAAATAAGAGTTGACTACCAAGTCTATTGGTAACAGTCTCAACATCTGTGAGGATGCATCCCTCTTTGCCGAAGAACAGTTTTGGGAGTCTATCGTCACATCTACCTCCCCAAGCCTCTCAGAGGATATCCCATCATTCTCTTCTAGTGACTGCCTCTGAGGATTAGTGTACGTGGATTGACCACTGTCATGTGACTAGCATGACACATCTTTTGCTGTAGAGTGTGGGTTCTTTCTTTTGCAGGATATGAAGGAGAGTATAAACTTTGTTTTCTTGGAGGTTAGCTCTCATCTCTGAAATCTCTCTTAAGGTACAGTATTGTTTGTGACTTGCTACAAGTTTTCTTACCACAATGGCCCATATTCCATTAGTTTGATAATCAGTGTGTAGGTTCTTCCAGTTACTAAGCATATATTAGATTATACACTTAAAAAAGGAGATCTGCAGCCCTATTTGACCCTTCCTGATAAGGTCTTGGGATGATGTTCTATTGACCATCTGGTCTCAAGAGACCTTCACTTTAACTGGACAATTACTGTGCTGTTTTGGGCCTCCTTATTTGAGGCTGCTTCTATTCTGCATCTCACATTCCTCCCAGTTTCTGAGTATTCTGAGTATTTCTTTCCTTGTGCATAATTAGCCTGAAAAATAATTTTAGTTGATTTTTTTGGGTGGGTGGGGTGGGGAGAACTGGGCATATATTTATTAGGTAAATTTGTAATGAGTTAATTTGTTCTTCTCATCAGACTCTGATTTCCTCTCCAATCAATGGTTTGGGTATTAGAACAAGAGAGGGGCAAGTAAACAAATCTTTCATGAAAGCCAAGAAACTGGACATTTCAAGTAAATGGCTGCATCTTTACCCAGTGCTAATCCCTTTACCTCTTGGGTATGTAACCAAACACCATTCCTTCTGCAGAGGCTTGAAGCTATGGTGCTGAGTTGGTCAGCGGAGTGTGGGCACTGCACTGCACACCATCTGTACATGATGTTCTCTCATGAAGCAACCTGTCATGTGGTTTTTCACAGTTAATTTCACTCGTGACAGGAAACAGAGCAGAACTATGGGGGGGGAGGTCACTGAAGATACATTTTTCCTGTTTCCTGTTTGCCTCATTGTTTTCCTTAGACATCCTGTGATCCATAGTCTTTAGATAATATGATTGGGGAACTGGAGGTAGGATTCCTGGGTGTGCTTGATTTTTTTTTCCCTATTTTATTTGATAGGTAAGAGAAACTGAGAAGGGAGGGGGAGATAGAGAGACACCTACAGTTCTGTTTTTCCACTCATGAAGTTTCCCCCATTTCTGTAGGTGGGGAGCAGGGGCTATAACCTGGATCCTTGCACATGATAATTTTGTGCTCAGCCAGATATACCACCACCTAGTTTCCCTCTTTCTTTCCTCCTTTCTCTCCTTCCTCCTTTCTTTCCCTCCCTTTCCTTCCTTCCTTCTTTCCTCCCTTCCTTTTTACAACCACTGGGAGGCATGCAAACATAACCACCTTCTCTACTTCATCTGTAAATCAAAGCATTAAATACAGCAGTCTCCATCCTCTTCTGGCCTCTAAACTTGTATAAATGCTGAATATAACCTAAAATTGATTCACACGAAGGAGAAGGCAATGACTGATTTGGGGGCTTACCTATCCCAGAGGTCTTTCATTTTAACAAGTGTGAGTCACTTCCTGGCTGGTTTATTTTGCCAGGGAATTAGAACAGTCTCAGTCCCAACTTCAGTACAACCCTTTTTTTTTTTCACTTTAAATTCTACTGCAGATTGATGCTAGTCCAGAAGATTAGTTTGGAACCTTGATGTCTCAGGGGAGTTGCAGCAAGGCAGCATTCCAGGAGACTCTCAATCTACGTCCGCACGCT
This sequence comes from Erinaceus europaeus, assembly GCF_950295315.1. Lineage (NCBI taxonomy): Eukaryota > Metazoa > Chordata > Mammalia > Eulipotyphla > Erinaceidae > Erinaceus > Erinaceus europaeus. The sequence goes on from NC_080177.1 coordinate 14,226,737, forward strand.
TAATGTTTCCCATATACTCATGTATACGTTCAGCCAGAGGATATGGCTGAGCGTTCAAGCAAAGTTTCCATGAATGGAACTTTTATGCTTAACATCTACCAAAATAACCTACATGTTCTGATCTTAAAGAAATCCTCAGAAGAACAAATAAAAAAATGTTCACACCAAGGAAGAACACTTGATAATCATAATTATGTTACTCTAAAAGGCTATAATAAACCTTAAGCGAGTGCTTCCTATTTTATTTCCACTGCAAACAATTTCTAAGCACAACTGTCCTCTTGACATGATAATGAAAGAGCAGTCACACATGTCAGCTGGGGCAATTATGTGCTTCAGATGTCTGCGTACGCATTCTATGATTCCTTCCTGCTGACATCTTATCAACTCTGACATGCATATTAAAAAGCACACCCAAGAGAGCTAACTTTAAATCTGAGTACTTTCAAGAAGTTCCATCTGTATGAAAAAGCCTTGTGCCACCTCTTCCCATACTGTCTTACCTGCTTTTGCTTAGACTTCAGGTGGAGAATGAAGACCAAAGGCCACATAGAAACATATGTTTTGACAGTAAACATCAGTCTTCTGATCCAGGGCCTTAGTGCTACACCTGGTTTCTTATCTCAATCCATTAAAAACCCAAGTCAGACACGTAGTGGGGATCAAATTTCAGCTCTATCATTTCCAGCCTTTCAAAATTTTGGTCAAAGGACAAACTCTTTGAATTTCACATTAAAAATAAACAAAAAAGTAAGCGATACAGACTATCGCCAGAAAGGCTGGAAGAAACAAACGAGGACATGAGTACAGGAGCATTGAGCTTTGGCTCTGCCGTAGAAGACAGCTGTGAATTCCCCTCCTGGTCACATGGACCCACTGTGTGTGCTTGTCTGTTATATAAACTGTCCTTTGGCTTTGTGTCCTTTATTTTGTCTTTTTAAAAATTTATTTAAAAAAGGAAACATTAACAAAATAGTAGGATGAGAGGGGTACAACTCCACACAATTCCCACAACCAGATCTCTGTATCCCCTCCCCCCCCATGATAGCTTTGCTATTCTTTATCCCTCTGGGAATATGGACCCAAAGTCACTGTGGGATGCAGACGGTGGAAGGTCTGGCTTCTGTAATTGCTTCCCTGATGAACATGGGCGTTGACTGGTCAGTCCATACTCCCAGCATGCCTCTCTCTTTTCCTAGTAGGTTGGGGCTCTGGGGAATCAGAGCTCCAGGACATATTGGTGGGGTCATCTGTCCAGGGAAGTCTGGTCGGCATCACACCTATGGACATCTAATCTTTGATAAGGGGGCCCAAAATATTAAATAGAGGAAGGAGACTCTCTTTAATAAATAGTGCTGGGAAAACTGGGTTGAAACATGCAGAAGAATGAAACTGAACCATCTTATCTCACCAGAAGCAAAAATCAACTCCAAATGGATCAAAGATATGGATATTAGACCAGAAACTATCAAATACTTAGAGGAAAACATTGGTGGAATACTCTCCCACCTAACCCTCAAGGACATCTTTGATGATACAAGCCCAGCTGCAAGGAAGACTAAAGCAGAAACAAATCAATGGGACTACATCAAATTGAAAAGCTTCTGCACAGCCAAAGAAACTATCACACAAATAAGGAGACCCCTCACTGAATGGGAGATCTTCACATGCCATACATCAGACAAGAGATGTACCCTTTCTCTTGAGACCTGAGAGAATGACTGAGTGTCTTGCATCGCCCGCCCTGCCCTGCTCCACCCCACAGTCTTAGCCTTCTTAAACGTTTTCCTCTTTTGATTCTTTCCCTCTCACCTTTCTCAAAACTCAAACCACTTGGCCTAATTACTTTAAGTCTGTTGAAAAATTCTTTTTATTAATGATTTAATGTTGATTTTTGAAATTATAAGGTAACAAGAGTATAATTCTGCACTGTTCCCACCACCAGAGTTCTGTATCCCCATCTCTTCCATTGGAACTACAGTAGTTCTCCCAAGGTCACAGATGTGGGTTGACTTTGTATGTATATCTGTATCTATATCTTGTTTTTTGTCCATTATTTTTCTACAATCTTGCCTTCACTTCCTTTCTAAGTCACGCTGACACCTAATATTACTTTTGAGGGTCCTTCCTTTTCCCCTCTTCTCTCTCAAATGAAAGAAACTGTCTGACCTCACCTGGTGTTTTCCAGGTTCACTTTCCTTTCAGCGATGGTATATAAACAAGACTCCTGGTGACAAATTGAGATCCAGAGCCCTTTGGTTATCTTCCCCAATCATTTATGCCTCTAGGAGTATGAACCAAAATTCTTTTGGGGGTGCAGAAGGTGAGTTCCGGTTGGTGCAATTGATTCTCCACTGGACATGGGTATCGGCATGTCGATCCACACCCCCAGCCTGTTTCTATCTCCCTAGTGGGGTAGGGTTCTGAAGAGGTGAGGCTCCATTGGTGAGGTTATCTGCTCAGGGAGTTCAGAATAGAATCTTAGTAACATCTTCAACTTGGTAGCTGAAAGGCAGTAGTATATGAAGCAGAACAAAATGTTTAATAAACAGGGACCAAAAATATTGCTCTAAGTCTTCCCTGCTTACCAGTGTTGATTGCCTGGAGGTCTCAAAGGTAGACATTTTCCATCAGTCACAGTCTTCCTGTCAGGACAGCAGCTCTGACTCCAGTCAGTGCCTCTCTCCTTTAGCTGTGTCCTCAGTGCCAGGACATCCCTACCCTCCTCCTTACCTAGCAGAGTCCTTCAGTGTCTTGCTTTTTAAAATTTCTGTTTATTTGTTTTATTTTCTTTAATTAGAGACTTAAGTGTCTTATATAAATTATAAGATTTCAGTGTATCTTTTGAGTAGATAACAAGCACTTCTGGGTTGAAGAGATTTTCAAATAACCCCACAAGCCTTCTAGAGCATTGCAATTTGGATGGTATTGTTATGAACAAGACCTCTTTTTCATAATTTCTTGTTAGGAACAAACTGAACCTCTTTTTGCATCTTCAATCTTGTCCTCACTCAGTTCACTTTTGGCCTCAAATTCCATCAAATACGACAGCCTTCACTTTTATCACCTTGATTCCTTTAGATCTTTTAAAAACTAGGGAAAGAGAGAGACAGGATGGGAGTATGGATTGACCTCTCAATGCCCATGTTCAGTGGGGAAGCAATTACAGAAGCCAGACCTTCAGCCTTCTGCATCCCACAATTCATCTTGGGTCCATAATCCCAGAGGGTTAAAGAGTAGTAAAGCTATCAGGGGAGGGGTTGATATACAGAGGTCTGGTGGTGGGAATTGTGTGAAGCTGCACCCCTCTTATCCTATGGTTTTGTCAATGTTTCCTTTTCATAAATAAAAAATTAAAAAATATTTATTTATTACTGTATAGAGACAGAGATAAATTGAGTAGGGGGGCATAGATAGATAGATATACAGACACCTGAAACTCTGCTTCACCATTCGTGTAGCTTTCCCCCTGCAGGTGGGGACCAGGGGCTTGAATCTGGGTCCTTGTGCACTATAATCTGTGCGCTCAAACAGATGCACCACTGCCTAGCCCCACCTTTGTTTCTATAGTAAGAAATACCTTACACAAATATGTTTGATCATTTTTGTCCCTCAATTATTAATTCTCTCCAGATCCACCACCTCTTTTTTTTAAAGGTTTTTTATTTATTTTAAAATTTATCTATTTTGTCTTTTGTTGCCCTTGTTGTTTTTTATTGTTGTTGTAATTATTGTTGTTGCTATTGATGTCGTTGTTGTTAGCTAGGACAGATAGAAATAGAGAGAGGAGGGGAAGACAGAGAGGGGGAGAGAAAGATACTTGCATACCTGCTTCACTGCCTGTGAAGAGACTCCACTGTAGGTGAGGAGCCGGGGGGCTTACGGCAGTCCTTGTGCTTTGCACCACCTGTGCTTAACCCACTGCACTATCACCAGACTCCCATCTTTTTTTTTTTTACTTTGAGGGATTAATCTTCTAAGAAGGGCTTTCCTGTATAAAGAAAACAGTATATCTGGAGCCTTGGCCATTACACTGCTTTTCTTGCTGTAGACTTCCTGGAGTCTGTATTATTATTATTGTTGTTGTTGTTGTTATTATTATTATTCAAGCATTGTACTGCCAGAGGAGGAGCTAATGAATGCTTGTCCTATTCAGTGGTTTCCATCATTTAGTATTTACTTAGATTCTGGAGAAAGGAACTTGGGTGTGAGTCTTTGCTTTACTATTTGCCAGTTTTATGGTTTTGGCAAATCTGTGTTGCCCCTCTCATATAGGTTTGATCCATTTGACAGATAAAGAAATACTTATATTGATGTTGAAACTGTTGGGAGACTGCCAGGCTAGCATAGGGGTGCCTCTTCCCTGGTGTGTACTTTCTGGGTTGGAGAGAATGCCACCGGAGCCAGCCTGGGCTACTACTCACTCAACGACACGAGAGAGATGACTCAGGAGATGACTCAGGAACAGACTCATGGTGGCGAGGCAATTCAATTCTTTGTTGATCAGAGAGCAAAGGCTTTGAAAGGTTGGACCTGGAAGTGGCAAGTCAGAAACGGAAATGGCTAGGAAAGGGGTGGAGAAAGGCAGAATGGGGCTGGAAAGGAACTTTCTTAGCAACTGTTGCGAGGGTTTTAACTAGTAAGATTAATAATACCCTGTAGGCAGGGAGGGTCTTGAGGGTAGAAAGGAGATAAATCAAAGGAATGGAATGGGTGGGGATCTTTCAGGAAAAATAATGATTATGTAGATAATATGTGAGCAGGCCATAGTATCAGGAATGCAAGGTGCTTTGTGAGGCAGGGTATCTGATAAGATGAGAGGATGGATGTCCCTTCAAGTCAAGCCCTGCCAAGCTCGACCACATCCTCACAATTTCTTGACAGGGGACCTGGGAGAATTGTAGATAATGTAAGTGTAGCTCCTAGCATTTTAACTACTCTGTTCATCTTTTGTTCAGCTGTACTGTAAAGGTTGGACACTGGTTCAAATCACCTCTCCCCTTTATTTTCTGGAAACAGTAACCTGAGCAAGTCACCTTGAGATAAAGACAAGCACATCTCCACATCCCTTCACCACCCTCCTCCAAAATAAATGACTAAATAAATAAATTCTGTGATCCATATCAAGTTCTTGAGTTTACCTCTAAAAATATCCCTACATCCAGATATTGAAGTATGACCTTTGAAGTGCTGAATGCCGAAGAGACTTATTTCTGAGTCTCTCAACTCTGCTGCCCTTGTTTAGATAACTTGCCCTTCTGCCAAATCAAGGCGACACGATGTGTAGCTCTCAGTGCTATTTGATTGCACTTGTTGGCTCTCAGTTTTCTGAGTGACTATAAATTGATTTTCTCATGATCTATGCTAGCACATCTGGGGCATGTGACATTAAGCTAACTTATCTATCATTTTCAGGGGTTTTCGTCTTTTCTCCTAAAGTTGATCCTGACATTTGCTCTTTTCTAAAAGGTGACTCTTCTCCAATGAAATTAACTTTAAAAAATACCAAGTAGCAACTTTACAGTGACATCTGCAAATTGATCTAAACTTTTTCTCACTATCAGCCTTTGTCCTAGGGTGACATGGCATGTGAGAGGAATCCCTCTTTTTGCTGGTTTGGGAGTCTGTGCTGGGGATCTTTATGTTTAAGGTACACTTGTATGGACCGTATACATGTCTTACTTTGTTAAATAGAGAGGGCCTCCATTAACTATACCAGATGGGAGTTTCCATTACCAAGATGTATTTCTTTCTTTTTTTAAAATATTTATTTATTTTTCCTACTACTGCCCTTGTTGTTTTTTATTGTTGTTGTTATTGATGTCCTTGTTCTTAGATAGGACAGAGAGAAATGGAGAGAGCAGGGGAAGACAGAGGGGGAGAGAAAGATAGACACCTGCAGACCTGCTTCAGTGCCTATGAAGAGACCCCCCTGCAAGTGGGGAGCCAGAGCTCAAACCAGGATCCTTATGCTGGTCCTTGTGCTTTACACCATATGTGATTAACCCGCTGTGCTACCACCCAGCTCCCTACCAAGATACATTTCTGTCCCTGCCCCCTAAAAGGAAGGGCTTCCATTGCTGTGCTGGAATAATTGGATGTGACAGATGCTTTGTTGCAGTGCAGAACCACTGCAATCAATCTGGGGAGAAATTCATCCATCACTAGTTAATGCAGTCTTGGCTAACATTTCTTTTATTTTATATATATTTAATATTTACTTATATAAAAAAGGAAACACTGACAGAACCCATAGGATAAGAGTGTTACAACTCCACACAATTCCCACCACCAGAACTCCATTTACCATCCCCTCCCCTGATAGCTTCCCTATTTATCCCTCTGGGAGTATGGACCCAGGATTACTATGGGGTGCAGAAGCTGGAAGGTCTGGCTTCTGTAATTGCTTCCCACTGAACATGGATTACTATGGGGTGCAGAAGCTGGAAGGTCTGGCTTCTGTAATTGCTTTCCACTGAACATGGGTATTGGCAGGTCAGTCCATACTCCCAGCCTGCCTCTCTCCTTAGTAGGGCAGAGCTCTGGGGAAGTGGAGCTCCAGGACACATTGGTAGGGTCATCTGCCAAGAGAAGTCTGGTTGGTATCATGATACCATCTGGAACCTGGTGATTGAAAATAGAGTTAACATATAAAGCCAAACAAATTGTTGACTAATCATGAACCTAAAGGTTGGAATATTACAGATGAAGATTTGGGGGTCTCCATTTTGTAGATAGCTAGTAGACCTATTTTAGTTATATTTCAAAGGCCCCATGACTATACTAGTTTTTTTTTTTTTTTTTATTCTGAGCCTGACATCTGATATGGAGTTGGACCCAAGTTCTTGTCTGGAAAGATGATATAATGGCTGGAAAAAGGGCTAGGATGCTGGATCAGGGAAGAGAGTAACTCCCAAATATGGGAAAGGTGTATAAATATTGTTGACTGTTAACCCCATCGATTTGATGTGATCTGGGGCCCACATTCAGCTTAGGAGCCTGTGTAACCTCTGTATCCCTGTAGATATGAGCTCACTTTTTTGGCCATGAGTAGGAACATTCCAAGCTACCCCAATATCAGGGCCCATCTTCCTCATGTGGAACATAGAGTATATTCTCCAACCTCCCTTTGGAAGGTGGAACATTCTCTGTTGTTGTTGATCCACGTTGAAGGCAAGGTCCTATGGGGACCCACAAAGGGGTCTATTGTGTTGTTCTTGATAGAGATGACCAGGAACAATGGAGAGAGGGATTTGTTCGAGGTCTAGGCCTATCATGTCTGTTTAGGAATCTCAGGACTCCCCAACTAGGGCCCCAGCTGATGGGGTGGCCTGATAGTGACTAAAGAGTCATCGTCATTAAAGTGTGGCAGTCTCTTGCCCTTATTCAGCTTTTGGAGTCCTTACTTTGATAAGGTATGGCTAACATTTTTTTTTAAATTTTTTATTTAAGTAAGGATTAATGAACAAAAACATAAGGTAGGAGGGGTACAACTCCACACAATTCCCACCACCCAATCTCCATAACCCACCCCCTCCCATGATAGCTTTCCCATTCTCTAGCCCTCTGGGAGCATGGACCCAGGGTCGTTGAGGGTTGCAGAAGGTAGAAGGTCTGGCTTCTGTAATTGCTTCCCCGCTGAACATGGGCGTTGGACTGGTCGGTCCATACTCCCAGTCTGCCTCTATCTTTCCCTGGTAAGGTGTGTCTCTGGGGAAGGTGTGTCTCTGGCTAACATTTTTTAAGCCCTTCTTGTGGGCCAGCACCATGATGTAAGTATTATATATGAACTATCCAATGATCTGCTGAAAATTTCCATCTGAGTTACTCTATCATTGCCCTATTCCACTGATGGTTTAACTCTGAGTTCTATACCGTGGTGGTGATGGTAGTGGTGTGTGTGTGTGGTGTCAAGTGTTGAGGGTCAGTTTCCTGACTTCATTTAGACAGTGTGGCCTTTCTGTAATCACAGCCAGTATTCAAAACTTCAGAATTAGCTTGAAAAATCCTAGGTCAAGTCCCAGAGTCTACATCTTAGCAATTTAAGTCACCTTTAGTGATCACTTCTCTAAGCTTCTGTTTCAAGATAAGCTTTGGCATCTTTGACCTGTTCCAGGTTGCAGGATCTTCATTTGGAGAAGGCCTGATGTTAGTTGTTGATAATGACATGGTCTGCAGGATGGATAAAGTAGCCTTTAATCTTACATAGGATCTTTTTCACCACCAGGGTTATTGGCTGGGGTTCAGTGCCTTTTTTTTTTTTATGACAAAGACAGAGAGAAGTAGGACAAGAGAGGGAGAAGACACCTGCAGCTTATTTGGCCACTCATAAAGCTTCTTCCCTTCAGGTAGGGGTGGAGGACATAAACCCAGGTCCGCATAAGTGTCAACTTGTGTGCTTTACCAGTAGCACTTCAGCCAGGACTCCCTGCATAGGCTCTTTTTTCACTGGTGATAAAGCATCTTTTTGTTCTGAACCTCTATAAAGTCCATGGAGTATGCACGTGGGTTCGCACATACATGCCTGGGATCAGTGATGTCAAATAGGATGCAGGGGAGGGGAGTGATGTACAGAGATCTAGTTAACACACACATGAAAATATGAATTTACATGGAGGGAAATGGAAGAGTGATGTTGCTAATTTTGTGGGGACAGCCCATTCTCAGCATTTTCAAATCAGAATAGTAGTTCAGAATGTTTAATTTTTGCATTAGATGTCAGTCACTAGTATAATAATGCATCTGCAGTAAGCTGATAACAGCTAATACTTAGATATAGTAAATATGCAAAAGCAAACATTTTAATCCCTCTACATATTAAGATAACTGGTATTCTATTTAGATATTTTGTTTCTGAGTCAATATGTAACTCCTCTGGAACTGCTGTGAGGATGTTCTTTTCTAACCGACATTTAGTGCAATAGGAAGTTTCTTTACCTGGATCCTTTCTTTCTTTCTTTCTTTCTTTCTTTCTTTCTTTCTTTCTTTTTTTTTTTTTTGCCTCCCAGGTACCTGTACTTCTCCTGGTGGCCATTTTTTTTCACTTTATTGGCTAGGACAGAGAAATTGAGAGAGGAGGGAAGATAGGGAAAGAGAAAGGTAGACACCTGCAGACCTGCTTCGCCACTTGTGAAGTGTCCTCTCTGCAAGTGGGGACCTGGGGGCTTGAACCTGGATCCTTGCATGGCCCTTGTGCTTAATACTATGTGTGCTTAACTGGGTGCTCTACTGACTGGCCCCCTGGAATTTTTCAAGCCACATAGTCTCTCTCCTTCCCTGCTTTCCTCCCTTCCTCTCCCTCCCTCTCCCTCCCTCTCTTTCTCATTCTCTTTCTCGGAACACCATCATTTTAGTTTTTTCCTAGAAGAATGGAGAAAGTTTAATATTACAGGAATTAGGTATCACTAATACACAGGGGATCTCTCCTTTCCATATTTAGGTCACATAAACAGTTTTTTATAATAGTTAAAAGATGCAAGTAGGTGGATGATACAGAGCCATAACCGAATGGTAGAGGTTTTTATAGGCAATTTTCTCATAATTATGAGAAAATACAGGTAGTATGCTAAAAAGCTGATTCAAGTAATTTAAATCTAATTACCACATATTATGTTGAACCATGACATTACTTAACTAATGGAAAATAATGATGACTAGTATCGAGCAGCCAGTGAATTTAACATGGAACTCCTTCATACTATCAACAAACACCAGAAGGTATATTAGTATTTGAGTTTATAAGTTGAATACTTTTCCCCCAGCACTGGAAAGACTTAAAATCTGATCAGAACTTGAAGAAGTGATTAGAGAATTTGATATGTGTCTCAAGCTTCCATATAAGTCATGAGATTAGAGATATAATCTGTATTAGATACAACCCTATGTCTAAAGGGTTTGAAATTGATGCGACTGGTAGAATCTTTGACAGAAATTGAATTCAGGGAGTTGGGCTGTCGTGCAGCAGGTTAAGCGCAGGTGGCGCAAAGTGCAAGGACCAGAGTAAGGATCCCGGTTCGAGCCCCCGGCTTCCCACCTGCAGGGGAGTCGCTTCACAGGCGGTGAAGCAGGTCCACAGGTGTCTATCTTTCTCTCCCCCTCTCTGTCTTCCCCTCCTCTCTCCATTTCTCTTTGTCCTATCCAACAACAACAACAAGGACAGCAATAATAACTACAACAATAGAACAACAAGGGCAACAAAAGGGAATAAATAAATATTTTTTAAAAAGAAACAATAAAAAATATTAAAAAAAAGAAATTGAATTCATCCTCTATCTACCCACCAACTTTTTTTTTCCATTTCTTTACATTCTTACATACACTTAGACCCAAACCAAACATCTTTGATGAGCAAGAAGCTCTTAAGTAAAAGGATGACCATGGAGCAGGGTAAGAAATCTTGTTAGCAATAATTCTCAAATAGGCACTGATTTATGTTCCTTTTACCATAGCCTAAGTTTAAGATCTTATGTTAGACCCATTGTTGTCTAACAATGGTGCCAATAGAAACAATGATGGAAATATTCCAAGACAACAGTGAGCATTGATTATCTGTTGCATGTCAGATACTTTGCATATATTAACTCATTTAAGCAGAACCAAATCTGAAATAGATAATATTTTTATACCCCCTTTACAGATACAGAAACAGACTTAGGGTGCTTAAGTAACCTACCTTCTTTCACACTGTAAGTGCCAGAAGGGGAATTCCAGAGTCTAAGTCTGTGATCACAAATGCTTTGCGTTTTCTTGCTGAATGTGTTGCCTATTGGCTAGTCTTCTGCTGCTGCCAGATTTAATGCTCTCGAAATGCTACTCTGAAAATTTTATTCTTATGCTTGAAAGTCAGTGTCATTTCTTTACGCAAATACTAAGTCCAAAGAAGAAGATATCCAGAAATCACTCCCATTCACTATCACAGCAAAATTTTTGAAATATCTAGGAATAAACATGACCAAAGAAGTGAAAGACTTGTACACTAAAAACTACGAGTCATTATTCAAGGAAATAGAAAATGATACAAAGAAATGGAAAGATATCCCATGCTCATGATTGAAAGAATTAATATCATCAAAATGAATATTCTACACAGTCATATACAAATTTAATGTGATACCCATCAATGTCCTACCAAGTTTCTTTAAGAGAATAGAACAAAAAGTAAAATAATTTATCTGGAACCAGAAAAACACCTAAAATTGTCAAAACAATCTAGAGGAAAAGAAACAGAAATGGAGGCATTCTAAGGCGTCCCTCTCTCCACCACCACTGGTCACTTCCATAAGCAACAGCATTTTGTGAGCCCTCCTAGGACCTTGTCCTCACCATAAAGCAGTGACAGTAGGGACAGCCCCAGTTTCCGAAGAGAGGCTGGGTGTATCCTGCCCTGCCACTTGAAAAAGACTGGTCCTGAAATAAGTGTAACCTGCAATGTTCCCAGTTGTGACCATGAGTTATAAGCTCAGAACAATAGGGACTTAAAGGTTACACAGGCTCTAAAGCTAAACACACACACACACACACACACACACACACACACACACACACACACACACACACACACACACACACACCCTGGAGCAGGTGGATGGAGGTAAATAGTTCATTTTAGCCACAGATTTATATATATATGAATGGGAGCTACTCCCTGCCCTAATTCAACTTTCTAGCCCTTTCCCTTCTACTCTGGCACCGTTCTCTCAGACAATACTCTTATCTAACTTCAGGTTAGCTACCAAATGCAAGCAAAACTACTATAGTTGTGTGCCCCCAGGAACATACCTAAAATGTATTTTGTAGCTTTCTTCTACTCATAAAATCCCTAATCTCATCTGCTGTAATCCTACTTTTTGGTTCCTGTTCATTAACCATGTTGTTTCAACTTAGGTCATATCACATCCCAGACATAAATTTACAGATGCTACTATGACTCTATTCTGACTTCTTTGGGCAGACAACCTCACCAATGTGTTCTGGACTCTCGCATCTCCAGACCTCTGGTCCACCAGAGAGAGATAAAAATGGGCAGGGGGTATGAATCGACCTGTCAATGCCCATGCTTGGCAGAGAAGCAGCTACAGAAGCCAGACTCCTACCTTCTGCTCCCCATAAACAACCTTGATCCATACTCTCAGTGGGGGAGAAGTGATAGAATGAAGATAAGAGGACTCTGCACTCCAGCTCCATCAGCACCCAGACAGAGAGAAGGAAAAGGAGAGGGACATATGGAGGCAAGTACATTGTCATGAGTGGCTTGGAGGGGAAGAGAGGGTTTAATCACAAAAAAAGGGGGCAACTATGTATAAATTTGGACAGATAGTTGTTGAGAAGATGGTTGGCCCATGTCTAAAAGACTAGGGGAACTGTGGTGGATTGCAGTGGGGAGAGTGAAGATTCAGAACTTTGGTCATGGGAGTGGGACAGATTCAAACCCCCATCGACATGTAATTCTGTAATACAAAAATAAATAAATAATTTAAAAAATAAATGGAGACATCACACTCCCAGATTTTAAATAATATTATAAGGCCATCATAATAAAAACAACCTAGTACTGTAACATAAATAGATACACAGACCAGTGGAACAGAATTAAAAGCCCAGAAATAAACTTCCACACTTAGGGACATCTAATCTTTGATTAAGTAGCCCAAATTGTTAAATAGAGGAAGGAGAGTCTCTTCAATAAATGGTGCTGGGAAAACTGGGTTGAAACATACATAAGAATGAAACTGAACCACTTTATCTCACCAGAAACAAAAGTCAACTTCAAATGGATCAAGAACCTGGATGTTAGAACAGAAACTATAAAAAATTTAGAGGAACATATTGGTAGAACTCTTTTTTTTTTTAAACTTTTTTTTAAATTAAGTTTATTTATTTATTTATTTATTTTCCTTTTTGTTGCCCTTGTTGTTTAACATTGTTGTGGTTATTAATGTCGTTGTTGTTGGATAGGACAGAGAGAAATGGAGAGAGGAGGGGAAGACAGAGAGGAGGAGAGAAAGACAGACACCTGCAGACCTGCTTCACCGCTTGTGAAGCGACTCCCCTGCAGGTGGGGAGCCGGGGGCTCGAACTGGAATCCTTACGCAGGTCTTGGCGATTTGCACCACGTGCGCTTAACCCGCTGCGCCACCGCCCGACTCCCGGTAGAACTCTTTCCTATCTAAACCTCAAGGACATATTTGGTGACACAAACCCAAATGCTAGGAAGACTAAATCAAATACAAATCAGTGGGACTACATCAAATTGAAAAGCTTTTGCACAGCAAAAGAAACCCTCATTTAAAGAAAGGTACCCCTCACAGAATGGGAGATCTTTATATGCCATCCATCAAACAAGAGGCTAATAACCAAAATATATAAAGAGCTCACCAGGGAGCTGGGCATTGGTGCAGCTGGTTAAGTGCTCGTGGCGCAAAGCACAAGGACCTATGTAAGGATCACGGTTCTAGCCCCTGGCTCCCCACCTACAGGGGGGTTGCTTCAAAGGTGGTGAAGCAGGTCTGCAGGTTTCTATCTTTCTCTCCTTCTCACTGTCTTCCCCTCCTCTCTCCATTTCTCTCTGTCCTACCCAACAACAATGACAGCGACAACAATAACAACAACAACAATAATAAACAACAAGGGCAATAAGAGGAAAAAATAATTAAAAGAGATAACCAAATTTAGCAAAAAAAAGGAAATGACCCTATCCAAAAGTGGGCAAAGGATATGAACAGAATATTCACCAAAGAAGAGATCCCAAAGGAAAAAAAAACATGAAAAATTGCTCCAGGTCACTGGTTGTCAGAGAAATGCAGTTATTAGCATCTATGCACCCAATGAGAAGCCATCTCCATACATCAAACATCTACTGAAAGAACTCCAGCAATATATTAACAGCAACACAGTCAAAGCAGGGGACTTAAACACCCCACTCTCTAACTTGACAGATCATCCAGGCAGAAAACCAATAAAGAAATGAAGGGACTAAATGAGGAGATAGATAAACTAGAACTATTGGACATTTTCAGAGACATTTATCCCAAGAAAGTGGAATACACATTTTACTCAAGTCCACATGGGTCATGCTCAAGGATAGACCATATGTTAGGCCACAAAGACAGCATCAGCAAACTCAAGAGCATTGAAATCATCCCAAGCATCTTCTCAGACCACAGTGGAATTAAACTAACACTTAAAAATCCACAAAAGATTAGTAATAGTCCCAAAATGTGGAAGCTCAACAGTACACTACTTAACAACTACTAGGTCAAAGAGGAAATCAAGAGAGAAATCAATATGTTTCAAAAGTTCAATGAAAAGACACAAGCTATCAAAATATTTGGGACACAGTACTGAGAGGCAAGCTTATAGCCATACAAGCACACATTAGGAAACAAGAAAAAGCACAAATAAACAGTCTGATTGCACATCTTAAAGACAGAGAAGGAGGAGGAGGAGGAGGAGGAGGAGGAGGAGGAGGAGGAGGAGGAGGAGAAGGAGAAGAACAAGAAGAAGGAGGAGGAGGAGGGAGAGGAGGAGGAAGGAAGGAACCCTAAAGCAACCAGAAGGACAGTAATCACCAAAGTTAGGGGAGAAATGAATAACATTGAAAATAAGAAAACCATACTACAAAAGATCAAGGAAAGTAATTGTTGGTTCTTTGAAAGAGTGAACAAAATCGACAAACCTTTAGCCAGACTCACAAAACAAATAAGGGAGAAGACCCAAATAAATCAGATCATAAATGAAAGAGGAAATATCACAACAGACACCGCAGAAATTCAATATATCATACAAGACTTCAATAAATTACTATATGCCACCAAGCTAGAGAACCTGGAAGAAATGGATGGTTTCCTAGATACCTACAAACTTACAAAGTTATGTAAAAAGGAACTAGATAATATGAACAGGCCTATCACGCTAATAAAATTGAAGCAGTTATCAAAAACCTTCCCAAGGATAAAAGTCCTGGATCAGATGGTTTTACAAATGAATTATACAAAACCTTCAAAGAAGAACTAATACCTCTACTTTTAAAAGTCTTCCAGAAGATTGAAGACACTGGAATACTCTCTTTCAGCTTCTATGAAACCAACATCACTTTGATACCAAAAGCAGACAGGGACACAACCAAAAAAGAAAACTAAAGACCAATATCTCTGATGAACATAGATGCTAAAATATTGAACAAGATTCTAGCCACCAGATACAGTAGTCTGTTAAAAAGATAGTTCATCATGACCAAGTGGGGTTTATCCCAGGCATACAAGGTTGGTTTAATATACATAAATCAATCAGCATGATCCACCACATCAATAAAAGCAAGATAAAAAACCACATGATCATATCAATAGATGCAGAGAAAGCCTTTGTCAAAATACAACATCCCTTTATGATCAAAACACTACAAAGAATGGGAACAGATGGAATATTCCTCAAGATAGTGGAGTCTATATATAGCAAACCTACAGCGAAAATCATGCTCAATGGTGTAAAACTGGAAGCATTTCCCCTCAGATTAGGTACTAGACAGGGCTGCCCACTATCACCATTACTATTCAGCATAGTGTTGGAAGTTCTTGCCATAGCAATCAGGCAGGAGCAAGGAGTTAAAGGGATACAGATTGGAATAAAAGAGTCAAACTCTCCCTATTTGCAGACGACATGACAGTATATGTTGGAAGCTGCAGGTCCCTTGTATGGCAAGGCCCCTGGGCTTGTGAGAAAAAGGCCTGCAAAGCAGCCTTTCTGCCACACTCCTCATATTTTCTCCTAATGGATCCAACAGAATTGAAGGTATAGATCAAAGGGAAAGTAAGATAAAAACTTTCTTCGTGGGTAAATTATAATTGTATAACTACATGAACTTTTGCCCCAATTGTATCTTGCTTATGTTTTGAGAAACTGTACTTTGTTTATGCACCTAGATTATGTTTTGAGAAACCTTATGCAGGGCCAGCATAATTAAGCTTCTTGCTGTATGTATTATAAAAGGACTGTGAGAAAATAAACTAGTGCCCTCAGTCATTGGACTGTTGGACCTCCCAACCCCATCTTTTGTATGTCTGTCATTTCTTCATCCTCACACCCTCTCCAGGTTTTGGTTTGACTTGTCAGCTGGCACTAACAAGTATACATAGTATAACCTAGGGAATCTAGCCAGAAGCTTTTGAAAATCTTCAGGCAATACAGTAAGGTGTCAGGCTACAAAATTAACATTTAAAAGTTAGTGGCATTCCTCTATGAAAACCCTAAGTTAGAAGAAGTTGAAATCCAGAAATCAATTCCTTTTACCATAGCAACAAAAACAATAAAATATCTAGGACTAAACCTAACCAAAGAAGTGAAAGACTTGTATACTGAAAATTATGAGTCACTACTCAAGGAAATTGAAAAAGACACAAAGAAGTGGAGAGATATTCCAAGTTCATGGATGGGAAGAATTAACATCATCAAAATGAATATACTACCCTGAGCCATCTACAAATTTTATGCTATCCCCATCAAGATCCCAACCACATTTTTTTAGGGGAATAGAACAAATTCTACAAATGCTTATTGGAACTAGAAAAGACCTAGAATTGCCAAAACAATCTTGAGATGAAACAACAGAACTGGAGGCATCACACTCCCAGATCTCAGATTGTATTATAGGGCCACTGTCATCAAAACTGCTTGGTACTAGAACGTAAATAGACACACTGACCAGTAGAATAGAATTGAGAGCCCAGAAGTAAACCCCCACACCTATGGACATCTAATCTTTGACAAAGGGGCCCAGACTATTAAATGGGGAATGCAGAGTCTCTTCAACAAATGGTGTTGGAAACAGTGGGTTGAAACATGCAGAAGAATGAAACTGAACCACTATATTTCACCAGATACAAAGGTAAATTCCAAGTGTATCAAGAACTTGGATCTTAGACCACAAACTATCAGATACTTAGAGGAAAATATTGGCAGAACTCTTTTTCTCATAAATTTTAAAGACATCTTCAATGAAATGAATCCAATTACAAAGAAGACAAAGGCAAGCATAAACCTATGGGATTACATCAAATTAAAAAGCTTCTGCACAGCAAAAGAAACCACTCCCCAAATCAGGATACCCCTCATAGAATGGGAGAAGATATTTACATGCCATACATCAGACAAGAGGTTAATAACCAAAATATATAAAGATCTTGACAAACTCAGCAACAAGAAAACAAATAACCCCATCCAAAAATGGGGAGAGGACATGGACAGAATATTCACCACAGAAGAGATCCAAAAGACAGAGAAACACAAGAAAAAATGTTCCAAGTCTTTGATTGTCAGAGAAATGCAAATCAAGACAACAATGAGATACCACTTCACTCCTGTGAGAATGTCATACATCACAAAAGCTAACAGCAGCAAATGCTGGAGAGGTTGTGGTGACAAAGGAACCCTCCTCCACTGCTGGTGGCAATGTAAATTGGTCCAACCTCTGTGGAGAACAGTCTGGAGAACTCTCAGAAGTCTAGAAATGGACCTACAGTATGATCCTGCAATTCCTCTCCTGGGGATCTATCCTAAGGAACCCAACACACCCATCCAAAAAGATTTGTGTATACCTATGTTCATGGCAGCACAATTTGTAATAGCCAAAACCTGGAAGCAACCCAGGTGTCCAACAACAGATGAGAGGCTGAGCAAGCTGTGGTCTATGTACACATTGGATTACTACTCAGCTATAAGAAATGGTGACTCTACTGTTTTCAGCTGATCTTGGCCAGACCTTGGAAAATTCATGTTAAGTGAAATAAGTCAGAAACAGAAGGATGAATATGGGATGATTTCACTCTCAGGCAGAAGTTGTAAAACAAGATCAGAATAGAAAACACAAGTAGAACCTGAACTGGAATTGGTGTATTACACCAAAGTAAAATACTCTGGGGTGGGTGGAGGGAAGAATACAGGTCCAAAAAGGATGACAATGAACCTAGTAGGGGTGGTATTGTTATATAGAAAAGTGGGAAATGTTATGCATGTACAAACTATTGTATTTACTGTCGAATGTAAAACATTAATTCCCTAATAAAGAAATTAAAAAAAAGTTTTCTAGCTGGAGGATGAGGGTAGGTTTTCAGCCTCACTTTAGGGAGTTGGTGGCAGGGACACAGACCTTTGGCAGTGGGAATAATGTTAATATACCTATAGTCTTATAAATCACTATGTAATCAGATTTAATTAGAAAGGAAAAACATATTGAGTATATCAAACTTTTTGATGCATAGACCCTAGGTCTGAGTATATATTCTTTTAATCTAAGCACAAAATGTTTCTAATTGGTAACTTGATTGAATTTTAACAGTGGGATTAAAATTGTTAATAGATTTCTCATGATGACTTTTCCTTTGAAATAATAAGTCACCTATAATCTTAGACCAGAGGGGCCAGAAGCAACTGGCTGGGTCACTGCATTAGCCACAACTGTGTGTTAATAACATTAAATAACATAAATCATGGTGAGGTCTTGTATGATGCAGAAATCTTTCTTTCTTAGCATCTCCCCAAACATAAAGCCCAAACTCTTCTGTGAGGCAGCATACTGGCAGGTGGCAGCTATCCCTCCTTATTGTTCCTTAGAACCTTCCACTCCTGGCAGGCCAGCTTGCTTACTGCCTCTGCCACCCAACTTGACTTTGCCCTGAACATTCCAGGTGCACTTTTCTTTGATCTTTGATTGTGCCACTTTCTCTGCCAAATATTTTTAACTCCCTCTAATCTTGCTTTTCAGCTCTTTACATCCCCCCATAGACTTAAATTCAATAAACAGAGACCAGGAAATGATGGAATTTTAATACATAGCCACAGACAGACATGGGTATGTGTAGCCAGGAGGAGGACTCTTAGGAACAAAACCAGCCACCTTTATTTAAAAAGATTCCATATGGGAGAGGTTTAGAGTGTTTTGTTTAGCCAGAGGCTGTGACAGGTAAGACTCGTGGATAGAAAGTAGTAAAAGGGAGAGAGCTTTGCATGTCAGACACTTAGGAGACATTTCCTGTAGCACACCTTCAGCATTTTCGTCCTTAGAGAAGATAATACTGGGATGCTAACAGTATTTTTCATTCGACAGTTGACAGAATCACAAATGTGCTTTTATAGATAGAAAGTTGTAGGGGCCAAGACGTGTTGCACCTAATTAAATGCTCATATTACAGTGCACAAGAACCCAGGTTCAAGCTCTTGGTCCCCACATGCAGAGGAAAAGCTTCACAAGTTGTGAATAGGGCTGCAGGTGTGTCTCTCTGTCTGTCTATCTACCTACCTATCTATCTTCCCCTTCCCTCTCAATTTCTCTATCCATAGTAAATAAGTAAAAATATTTTAAAAAGTGGAAATTCAGGAGTTGAGCGGTAGCACAGCAGGTTAAGTACACATAGCACAAAGCACAAGGGCCAGCATAAGGATCCCGATTCGAGCCCCTGGCTCCCCACCTGCAGGGAAATTGCTTCACAGGCGGTGAAGCAGGTCTGCAGGTGTCTATCTTTCTCTCCCCCTCTCTGTCTTCCCCTCCTCTCTCCATTTCTCTCTGTCCTATCCAACAATGATGACATCAATAATAACTACAACAATAAAAAAAACAAGGGCAACACAAAGAGAAAATAAATTTTAAAACAATTTTAAAAAGTGGAACTTCTCATGAAGGGCTCAAATGAAATTATTAGTTTAACATAGCTATCTAGTTAATTGCCTGAATTATTACATCAACATTTATTATTTCAGGAAAATTTTCTTTAAGAGCCTTTGCACCTAGTTAATTTTCTACTAATTAGAGTTTAAACCATATATTTGGCTCAGGTTTGAGCTATTCTTATCTTTATTGACATCTTTCTCTAAACCCAGGTCCCCTTTTTTCCACTTCCAAATAGTTTTGACTACTCAGTGGTTTTACTACTGTTACTATGACCACCAAATGCCACCTCATAACCCAAGGAGAAGTTAGGCTCTGGGATCATTTGAATCTACTAATTTTCTTCAGGAAAGAATGCCTAAATGTTGCTATTTTTGTTTTGAGGATCCAAAAACCAGGTGTATGACAGTGTAATAGCCTTTGAGCTTCTTATTTCAGTATTTTGTACTTATTTATATCTGCAGTGACTTGATGATAATTAACTCTTCTCAACTCAAAAGCAGCATGACATATTTTTATCATTCACACAGTTTTCTTTCTAATTTTTTTTGGAGAGAGAGAGAGAAAGAGAGGGAGAGAGAGAGAGAGAGAGGGAGAGAGAGAGAGAGGATAGGGAGATAGAGAGAGGGAGAAAAAGACACTTACAGACATGCTTCACCACGTATGAAATAGACTCATTGCTGGTGGGGAGCAGGGTCTCAAACTTGAGTCCTTGCATTGGTGATATATGTACTTAACTAGGTGTACCACCATCCAGCCACTTCACAGTTTTCTTAAAAAAAAATATATATATATATATATATATATATATATATACATATATATATATATTTTTTTTTTATGTTGAGAGACATAGGTAAAGAACAAACACCTCATCACAGACCCCTGCAAGCGTCAACCCGGCTTTGACCTAGCACGTTATGATTGGGCCCTCCTCAATCGCTATCGAACAGGCCACGGCCGGTGCGCCGCTATGTTCCATCGATGTTCCATCGCTGGGGAGCCAGAGACGACCTGAACTGCCCCTGCAGCTACAGACAGACTATGACCCACATAGTCAACGACTGCCACCTCTCCAGATTCAAAGGAGGTCTCGGAACTTTACATCAGGCTCAACCTGATGCTGTTGACTGGCTACGGAAGAAGGGCAAACGCTAGAAGAAGAATATGTTGAGAGCCCAGAGCACTGCTCAGGTCTTGTTACAGTGATGCCAGGCATTGAACCTGGCATGTAAGTAGAATCTGGATCCTCTGGCATGCATGTCTGGTGTGCTACCCCTGTGCTATCTACCTGGTTCCCTGGAATTTTCTTTCCACCTAAGTGACAGTGTGCTTAGAAGTGCTCTGGACAAGCAACTAACACTTTTGTAGGAAAGGCTTCCCTTGGCTCTGAAGTATTGGAGATAGGTGTTCACAAGAGGAGGAAAAGGAGATCTTGGTCTCATTCCATAGAAATCAATTAAGTTTTTGTTGTTAGGGAGGCCTATCTTTTACAAATAGGCCTTTAATTTGTTAAGAGCAGCTAGTGCTCTGTCAGAGTTTTAAAGGAGGGATGAGTAGCATGCAGGTAGCAGCAGGCATTCCTATAGGGCTTCATTTTCTACCATTGTGGGATTTCCCTAAAAGAAACAGTCGTCTTTGTGATGAACACAGGGAACCATTTCTTCAATACAAATCCAATTTACTTTGGCCAACTGATTGGTGCTTGCAGCCAGATCATGGAAGATGGTATTTATTATTTATTAAGGTGCTTGGAAAGACAGAATTTGCATGCTCGTGCAATCAAAATTGATGAGGTTTTGCATTTGTACTATAGGAATAGCTTCCAAATCAATAGAATCTTAATAAAAGATTTTTTTTGAAGAAGGTACCAATCATTTGAACACCCTCATATCCACAGAACATTTGTTTTATTGGTCTCTTATGGCTTATTAAAGGTGTTGAAAATACTCTTTTTTTTGCATCTAATCATATGGGTATCACGTAACATCTCAAGAACATTTCAAATAGGAAGTCATAATCACTGTAATAGAGTATAAAAACTGTGGCTTGGTGAACAAAGTTGCAAGTCATAGCATTAAAGGAAACATTTACTGCAGCATTTCTTGAGTGTCTTGCTTCTCAGATAAGAAAATATTGGGACTGTAACCATTTTTAGCAGAAAGGCAAGTAGTCTATTCCCCTAGATGAGAAACACAGGCAAAAAGCAAACCTGTTTCAAATCATAGATGTGGCTGGAGCCTGGAGCCGTATCTGCTTTACAAAGCATAAAGCCAGGTCCTTTGGGTCTCACATTACAGACATGGGCTGACATTTTGACTTGTGTCTGTAACTACAAATAGATTCACAGAAGGCAGCCAATGTCATGCCGCTGCATTTATTTCCCACACTGGGATTGAGCAGAATGCCGTGCCAGCACCTGGCTGGGAATGGAGGTTGAGAGTGCTGGGGTGGGGTGTGGGGGGGAGATAGGGCAGGCATGCCTGATATTTTTGTGCTTCTATTAGAAGGCAGAAGGACCCAGTGGTCTCTATTGACGTTTTTCTGAAATGATGTCGAGGTCTGAAATCTATAAGGAAATGTCAGTTCCAGAGGTTGAGGCTGTGGAAAGAAGATAATTCTCTAATAGAAAGAGAGAGAGAGAGAGAGAGAGAGAGAGAGAGAGAGAGAGAGGTGGAGAGAGAGAGAGGGAAACACACACATTTCTGGTCACAAGTAGTAGACTGCCTGGACTCCTGAAGTCTGACATAGTATGAAGTTAGCTCTTACATGGGAACAATTTTTTATCTTTCTGCAGTGGGATATCTGTACACCACTCCTACCACCAACCCCTCTAACACTGTGCACTGGGTCCCCATCACCCAGTCAAAGCCCCCCTTCTCCCACCCCTGGCCAGTCCCCTAGTTCTTGGCCTTCCTGCAACAGAAAATGTCTAGTCAAGTAGCTCATTCATATATGAAACTGAAGAAGGGGAAATGCAAAATCAAAGGATGAAACTGTTATTTTCTAAGGCTGTTTTCTCTCTGGCTTGAAAAATCTTCATCACAGGTGATTAGATTACATACTTCTCTCTTCTACAACCAGCAGGAGGATGAGTAAGAAAAATCTTCTAAACATGGACTATGATACACTCTTCCCTTTGGGGTGATTGGCTTATCCTAGGTCACAGACCTCTTCAGGACTAGGCATCATTGTCAGGAAAATGCTGTGTACAGATTGGGCTCCATTTATCAGGATTCCAGGAGATAGGTTGCACTGACAGAACTGGAGTTACTAGAAAAGAGAAAAAGGAGACATGGATGTTGGGCAGGAAACCAGTGTCTTCCACCAAAGAAGAGAAATACTCTTCTTAGGGAAAGCCTGTATACGGGGCCCCATTCATTCAGATCTTCAACCTGGTGTGTCTTCTTATCTCCACTCCCTCCTTTCTCTCAGTCCAGCTGCAATAAATGCTTATAGTATGCACTGGTATTGCTATAATGCTTTGGCAATGATCTGTTTTTGTGTGCTACATATTTTACAAACCTCTTCAGTTATATTTCTCCCTCCCTCCCTTCCTTTCTAATCAGTTAAGTTTTAATTTAATGATAATTCAATCATTTTTACAGTTAATAGCCTCTCTGAAAAAGAATTGCTTATCTGAGTTTAAAAAGACAGTATCCTATGCTGACTTCTAGTAAGTTTTATGTGCTTCATCTAGGTTAAATGTGATAAAGATAACACTTTGTTTGCATTTCTCTGATAATCAGTTGACTTTGAGAAGTTTTTTTTTTTTATGTCTGTTGATCCTTTGTATCTTTGTGTGTGTGTGTATGTGAGTGTGAATATTTTGTCCATACCCCCTCACCATGTTTGAATTTACTTTTCCTGATTTTTGGCATTAAAAATTCTTCTCCCATTCTATAAGGAGTCTCTGTTTGTGTGGTGGTTTCTTTTGTCATACAATTTCACCTAAATGGTCAATTTCCCACTCCATAGATCTCATTTGAAGGGATTAGAATAAGAAATAGTAACATTTTTTCTTGCTTTAGAATTTATATATTTGAGATTTAAAATTAGATTGATTTTAAACACCTTACTTAAAAAAAACATTATTTATTAAAATTACATTTCACTGGGGTGGGTTAGATAGTGTAATGGTTATGCAAAGATACTCTCAACCCCGCGGCTCCAAAATCCCAGGTTCAGTCTCCTGCACTACCATAAGCTAGAGTTGAGCAGTGCTCTGATATTAAAACAAAACATAAAATCAGTGTAAGGATCCTGGTTTGAGCCCCCGACTTTCCACCTGCTGAGGGGTTGCTTCACAAGTGGTGAAGCAGGTGTGCAGGTTTCTATCTTTCTCTTCCCCTCCCCTCTACATTTTTTCTGTCCTATCTAACAATAGCAGCAATGGTAACAGTAACAACAAGGGCAACAACATGGGAAAAATGGCCTCTGAGAGCAGTGGATTTATAGTGCAGGCATTGAGCCCCAGTGATAACCCTGGAGGCAAAAAGAAAATAAAAATAATACAAAATAATACAAAATAAAATGAAACAAAAATACATTTCATTTATTTTAATTGAGATTTCATATTTTTAAGTAATTCTTTATAGATCTTTTTATTTTGGTCACCACTTTCTGTTTATTTATTTATTTAATTTAATTTAATTTTTTATTTATAAAAAAGAAACATTGACTAAACCATAGGATAAGGGGGGTAAAACTTCACACAATTCCCACCACCAGAACTCTATCCCATCCCCTCCCGACAGCTTTCCTATGCTTTAACACTCTGTGAGTATGGACCCAAGGTCACTGTGGGTTACAGAAGGTTGAAGGTCTGGCTTCTGTAATTGCTTCCCCACTGAACATGGGCATTGACAGGTCGATCCATACTCCC
Source organism: Erinaceus europaeus (assembly GCF_950295315.1). NCBI lineage: Eukaryota > Metazoa > Chordata > Mammalia > Eulipotyphla > Erinaceidae > Erinaceus > Erinaceus europaeus. The sequence goes on from NC_080177.1 coordinate 14,251,276, forward strand.
AGCCTGTCTTTCTCTTTCCCTAGTGGGGAAGGGATCTGGGGAAGCAGAGCTCCAGGACACATTGGTGGGGTTTTCTGTCCAGGGAAGTCTATTGGCATCATGCTAGCATTTGGAACCTGGTGGTTGAAAATAGAGTTAAAATACAAAGCCAAACAAACTGTTGACCAATTATGGACCTAAAGGCTGGAATAGTGCAGATGAAGAGTTGGGGAGCCATCCATTTTGTAGATAGCTAGTAGGCATATTTTAGTTAAGTTCTAAAGGGCCTATGTAGCTATACTAGTGTTTTTTTTTTTTTTTTTTTTTTGCCTGAGCTTGAAATCTGATATGCAGGTGGGTTCTAATTATTGTCTGGGGTCTGGGTAGGTAGTGTCATAGCTGGCAGAAGGACCAGAAAGCTGGATCAGGGAAGAGAGTAGCTCCCAAATATGGGAAAAGTGTATAAATATTGTTGACTGTAAACCCCATTGATTTGATCTGGGGCCCATATTCAGCTTAGGAGCCTATGTGACCTGTGCATCCCTGAAGATCTGAGCTCACATTCTGTGGTCATGACTAGGAACATTCCAAGCTGCCCCAATATCAGGTCCATCTTCCTCACGTGTTGCTTTGGTTAGGTTGTGATCGGCGGATGCAATATTATTTGGTTTGGATTGGGAGATGCATACGGGAAAGTGGGCCCTATCCAAGGGTTCCAGGACTGGGGGAAGTAGGGGCTCTATAGTGAAGATGTGAGGTTCCTGCTGTCTTAGGGTTCAAAAAGACAATCAATAGTTAATATTATCATCACATTATTTGTTAATTGGGTTAACTTTGAAAAGTCCCTTTGTTATGGTTTGCTGGACAGTACCCAGTATCTTGTATATAGCTGTGCTATTGGAAGCTTCTAATCTACTTGGTCTAGGCTTTTGAGAGAGTCCGCATATCAAATACATAGCCTATATATTAAAAAGATTCAGTTTGTCTTTTGAGAAACTTTGAGACATACAATTGATTTCCCCCTCTCATATTAATTAACTACTGATTTATATGTCTACATTTTGCTAGGAGTGTACATAAACACCATTCCCACAACCAAAGGACTGTGACCCATCCCTCCCGCCCACTCCCACCCCCCAAGACAGGAGATTTTACTCCCATATAATGTTTTCATTTTTCCTTCCTTCCTTCCTTCCTTCCTTCCTTCCTTCCTTTCTTCCTTTCTTTCTTTCTCTCTTTTTTTCTTTCTTTACTGTTGAGAGAGAAAGGGGGAGGGAGAATAGGGAGAGGGAGAGAGGAGATAGCTAGCTAGCTTGATAGATAAATAGAGGGGCTGGGCAGCGCAAAGACCCATGTAGGATCCCAGTTTGAGCCCTCGGCTCCCCATGTGCAGGGGGGTTGCCTTACAGGCGTTGAAGCAGATCTGCAGATGTCTTTCTCAATCCTATCTTCCCCTCCTCTCTCTGTCCTATCTTTAAAAAAAAAAAAAAAGCCTCAGGAGCAGTGGATTCATAGTGTAGGCACTGAGCCCCAGCGATAACCCTGGAGGCAAAAAAAAAAGAGAGATAGATAGGGAGTTGGATGGGTGGAAGGAGGGAGATAGATAATTGGATGGATGGATGGCTAGATGGAGGTAGGGAGAGAGAACCAGAGCATCATCATTGGTGTTCTAGTCACTGTGCCACCTCTCAGACCAACTCCATAGCATTTTACTTATTTACTTTATATTATTATTATTGTTGTTGTTATTATTATTATTATTATTATTATTATTTTACCAAGCACTGTTCAGCTCTGGCTTATGGTGGTGCAAGGAATTAAGCCTGGGACTTTGGAGCCTCAGCAATGAGAGTTTCTTTGAATAACCATTCTACTATTTCCTCCACCCCCTAGCAGTTGCTAAGCCCCACCAGCTCTAGTAGGAATGGTGCTACAACTCCAAGTTTGCTCAGTGTTTGTCCTAGTAGAACTGTTAGTAGTTCTGTTGCTTTCTTTTTCAGAAGTGCTCTGGTATGGATAATGAATTGCCAGCTCCCCTCCCCCCTTATTGCAGTGTGAGGCTCATGGCTGCAGGCCACTGACCACTGTGTCCTCTGACTGGGAACCAGATGAGGAAAACAGGTGCTTAACAATTAATGGTGCTTCTGTTGCCACAGGCACAAGACTCCTGCTGCTAATTAGGTGTAGGCGAAGGTCACCTTGTGAGCAGGATCCCTGAGACCTCTGCTCGCAGAATTGTGTGTGTGATGTAAGGGCTGATAAAGCAGCATGTTGTTATCAGCTTTTGGATCCATCCCTCTCCCAAGTAGCAAAGTCTTCTGTTTTGAATAGAAGACTTTGGTTCTGTTTACTAATTGGAATAGAAAGTGGTTGGTAAAATGGGAGCAGCATCCAGCAACAAACAAGTTTCCCCTGGAGAAGGGAGTGGGAGGGGGAGGCTTTGGAAAGTGACACCACTCCCCACCAGAGGTACCAGTCATTTCAGTGCCATTAAAAGGACCTGAGCAGCAGCATGGGACATTCGATGTCATTGCTGGGTTTGACTTGCGGACCTCACACTGGATTCTGTAGTCTATCCCGAATCATGACACAAGTGCTAGTCTTACTATGTTGTCCCATGAAGCAGATGTAGAGGTAGGCTGAGTGGTGTACCCCTTACCCTCAGGATTATAGCCTTTCGATTGCTAGGGCATGGGGACATTCAGAGTGGTATGTGAGACTCCTGTGACTGGCCCTACTGTTTCTCTATATCAGCAAGTTGAGTTGGGCAGATCACCATTTAGAGCTGCCGTAAAAGTTGCCAGACCTTCCACCTTCTGCACCTCACAGTGATCCTGGGTCCATACTCCCAGAGGGCTAAAGAATAGGGAAGCTATCAAGGGAGGGAACTGGATATGGAGCTGTGTGGGTGGCACTGTAAGGAAATGTACCCCTCTTATCCTATAGACTTGTCAATATTTCCATTTTCTAAATAAATTTAAAAAAAAGAGTTGCACTAAGAGAAAAGAGTGTCCAGTTTGGGAAGGCCATTTCATGCCATTCTCATTTCTGCCCTCTTCATCATGAGGTTCCTAGTAAAGCTTTTGAAGGAGCTGGGGTGTGCCTGAGGCTTTAAGGAGTGGGGGGATGCGTCAGGAGAACAACTTTTGAGAGAATGAGTGGAGTTTAGAGAGGCGAAAAGGTCATGTTGTGGAGATCTGGTTGACATCATAAAATGGAGTAGGAGATGGATTTAGATCCCCTCACCCCTTGCTGGAGAGGAGAGGTGGGCAGCTAGAGGTAGGAAAGAGAGAATTATTCTGGGTATGGCTGCAATAGTTAGTATGGGCTTGCTATTGTGACCTGAAGCAGGTGACAGCAATAAGGACAGAAAAGAGAAACTGTACATAAGGAAAACACAGAACTGTGTAAGACACATTTACAGGAAGTCACCGAGCTGGTGACAGGTACTGGCAGTAGAATGTTAAGGGCAACAAAAACTGCTTCAGCATTGGTTTGAGCACAGAACATGGAGTATCTCATTCATCTTCCCAATAGAGGTAATGCTTTCACTTAACTGACTGAGAAACAGAGATACAAGATGACTTTACTTAAATAATATTTTTAGTTATGTGTTTGTTTAGCCACCAGGGTTATTGGATGGGGCTTGGTGCCTGCACAATAAATCCACCACTTCTGGTGGCCATTTTCTTTCTTTCTTTTTTATTTGATAGGATGGAGAGAAATTGAGAGGGGTCGGGGAGATAGAGAGGGAGAGAGAAAGAGAGACACCTGCAGTCCTGCTTCACAGCTTGTGAAGCTTCTCCCCTGTAGGTAGAGAGCAGGAGCTTGAACCTGGGTCCTTGCACACATGCTAACTTCTGTTTTCAACCAGGTGCATCACATCCCAGTCCCCAGTTACATAATTTTTAATCTAGTGAGTGAGGGACCTCACTTTGAACATCTTAGAGCCCCAAGATACTGTGGACTGAGGATGGTGGGGTGGGCCCTCCACCCACAGAGATGAACCCCAGTGCCTCCCCCATTTCAAATCCTGTATGCTCAAAGGCAGGTGCTAGCAAGGGGTTAGGTTTAATCCTCTTGCCACTTTATGACCGATTGGAAGGGGATTTGAAAAAAAGTGCGTATTTGGTAGATCTGCAAGGAAGCCTGGCTGTGACAAGTCTAACAAAATAGCATCACCAATCAATCAGGTGCTCGAGGGGCTGCAAATAGGTCTGGCGCTTATAATATTAATTTCAATTTAACATTTACTTAGAGAAAACAAGTGATCAAATTAGTCTCCCCATCACTTGAAATAGAGCATCAAAATCTTATTAAAAGTTTGAGACCTACTGAAGACCCTGTCCTGGGTCTTCATGTTCAACACGTTCAAGTATTTACTTTGCAGTGCAGTTACAGTAGTGCTTCAATATCTCCTGTGGTTTTATTTTTGTGCATGTGTGTGGGGGGAGACATTTGCAGAATATAAAACAAAATAAATAAATTATGGTGCCAGAAATTCTTGACAACAGTTTTGAGTTCATTTCTGAGCAGGTCTGTAGAGGCTGTTAAAATGTGAGATTACAGCAGAAAAGCAATTTCACTATAAGTCTATGGAGATTCTATTTCAATATAAAAATGAAATGTTGCCAGTGTATGTTATACACAGGACCCAGAAATAGAAAGCAACACAAAAGCTCTCCTGCCTATAGACAGTTTGGTTCAGACATCCATCCGCTGATTGAGCAGCATTCTTTAACGGGAAGCTGACACAGCGTCCTTCGCTCATGTTGTAGGAGTTATCATACCACAAATGATATCTCATTTCAATGGGCTATGCTTTAAGTCACTGGGGAAATTGCAAAGACACAGAATTCAAAGTCTTAGACCATAACCAGACACCTCAAGGATATGAACTGAGAAATTCAGTTCATCAGCATGCTTAGTACATCAGTGACTCTCAGTTCTGATTCAACAGTAGACTCACTGGGGGAACTTTAAAAAAAAAATTCCTGAGGAGGCCGGGTCATGGAGCACCTCAGTTGAGTATACACTTTACTATGTGCAAGCTCCCCAGTCTCCATCTGCAAGAGAGAAGTTCAGGAGCGGTGGAGCAGTGCTGCAGATGTGTCTCTGTCTTCCTTTCGCTCTATCCTCAATTCCCCCCCTCAACTTCTCTCTGTTGTATCAGATAAAATAAATAAATAGAGCTTAAAAACTACCTGGGCCTGAGTTCCACCTCCAGAAAGTCCAGTTTAACTAGCCTGCATTAAATGGTGTGTGGATCTGAATTCTGACATGCAGTGTAAACCTTAAAATCTGGGTTTAGTAAACCCTACTGGATGTGCCTTCTCAGCAGCTGGAGAAGGAGCTCTTGTCAATAATGAACAGAATCGCGTGTAAATGGATCCAGGAAGTTATGCCAATTTCTTCCTCACTCCTGCTCTTCAGTCCTTTTGGAAGTTTGATGGAGGCAGGGTGGAGGAATTCTGGCTAAAGATATGAGCATTAAAGTTATACCCAGAGCAGCCCAGGTATTTGTCTGCTTACACAAAAATTTGAACTATTACTGAGACAAACCTTTAGTAGTTAAGCTAAATCCGTAATCTCCCTCTAAGCTCTAGGTGGACAGCTGTGCTCTGGGTCTCTGCAAGCATTCATTATCTCTGGCTTTAAAGGTCTGAGAATGGCAAAAAAAAAAAAAAATCTTCTTAGCAAACTGCAAGGGACTTATATTCCTTCATTTCCCCTCCATAACCAGTATTACAATCACTATGATCTCAGAACCTCAAAGGGAATCAGATGTAAGAGGAGTTATACCTTAGCAGGCAGATTGGAGAGGTGGAAAGAATCTGGGTTCATGATGGTTTTGGTGAGTTGCTGACAGTGAGTAGCTGGAAATTCTCTGCCTCTGGTCCATTAGATAATGTGGTTCCTTATTGTGTAAGGTAGTTTGGGCAAATGGCACATAATGGTGAGTGCATTATTTCAGATGTATGGAAAGAATTCTCTTTGGAGTTAGGGATTCTATTCTGACATTAAGTCGAAGGTCGTAGACCAAGTGACAGTCTCGTTGAACCTCAGTTTCCTCCTTTTGTGAAGTAAGGAACTTAACAATGAAATAAGGCTCCCTCAATATAACAAAATTTATGTGTAGGCTTAAGAAATTAATTCATAGGCTGGCAAAAATCCTTTCATGCCTGAGGTACCAAAGGTCCCAGGTTTAATCCCCAGCACCATCATAAACCAGAGCTAGAAGTGCTCTGGTAAAAGAAAGAAAGAAAGAAAAGAAGGAAGAAAGAAAAGAACGAAGGAAGGAAGAAATTAAAAAATAATTCCTTGAATTCCTATTGTTATACACTTAGCTATTCTAATGAAGCAATATGTTTTATAATTTATTTCATATATCCCCTGTTTATGACGTAGTCATGTCAAATTTTGGAACATAACTCTCCTCTAGTGACATTTCATTGTGTTTTCATTGGTATTTCAATTTTGTAATGTCTATTTTGGGAAGATTATGGCCAGTCTGGACTTTTTTTTTTAAATATTTATTTTATTTATTCCCTTTTGTTGCCCTTGTTTTATTGTTGTAGTTATTATTGTTGTTGTTGGATAGGACAGAGAGAAATGGAGAGAGGAGGGGAAGACAGAGAGGAGGAGAGAAAGACAGACACCTGAAGACCTGCTTCACCGCCTGTGAAGCAACTCCCCTGCAGGTGGGGAGCCGGGGTTTGAACCGGGATCCTTATGCCGGTCCTTGTGCTTTGTGCCACCTGCGCTTAACCCGCTGCGCTATAGCCCGACTCCCCAGGCTGGGCTTTGTTTCCTGTTCTATCTTATTTTCTTTCTTTTCAACATTTTTTACTTATTTATTTATTTATTATTGAATAGAGACAGAGAGAAATTGAGAGGGGAGGAGATAGAGAGGGAGAGAGACAGAGAGACACCTGCAGCCCTGCTTCAGCACTCATGAAGCTTTCCCCCCTGCAGGCGGGGACTAGGGGCTTGAACCTGGGTCCTTGTGCACCATAATATGTGCACAATCAGGTGTGTCACCACCTGGCCCCTTCCATCTTATTTTCTACCATAACATTTGTTTCTCCTCTCTCATGGTGACATGTTGGGAATACATTGTTTACTGATCGTAAGCAAGAAGAATTCTGGGCTATGAACAATAGTGACTACTTCACGAAGCCCCTGGCAGAAATTCAGCCCATTTTTCCCTTCCTCTTCTTCACTCCCTCCTGTTTGCCCTTTGCCTGGTCATCTCCATCCTCTCCCAGGACGTGCGTGATGATGCCATTTCCCTCAGGACCTGCATATGCTGTAGCTGAATGGTGGTGAACAGTGCTTAAGGCCTATGACCCATGCCACAAGGCTGGCTGGTCTTTCCTTCTTTGCTTATTTTGCTCCCATGGTTTTTACCTAGCTAATAAACCTACTGCTGTCTGAAATCACAATAAGAGCCCTCAGTAGTTTTTATTGTTTATAATAGTGACCTTCTATCTGGCTACTATCTTTTAGGATGACATTAGGATGTATACATGTATCATATGGTCTCACAGTGGCCTCTGGACTTGGACTTGGGAAATAGGCTATTACTCAAAGAATCTCACAGGGAACCCTGAAGGTCCAAGGGGAGAGCTGTGATTTTCCTGTCCCCTCTCTATGTATGTAGCAAAGAGGCTCATTAACTTGGGACTTTATGAAGGCTCTTGTCACTTTGAACACATCCTTTTGAACTTGCCTTCCAAAAATGAAAACGATGCAGAATTTAATGTGTGCGCATAACCAGGTGTGCCACTGCCTGGCCCCATTGATGCAACATTTACATACACAATCACAGATCAAAAATTGAAGGGGTATCTTGCATCTTGATGAGTCTTCATTTTCCTTTCAGTTCAGCCTGAGGCTTCATAGTCCATGTGGTGATGGCAGCAATCTCAGAACTCAGCCGGTTTACACCTTTTTCCTATTTCCCACATGTCTCCCACTCTGACAACACAATTACTAATTCGCTCCTCTGTCCTTTCCTCCTTGGATTCTAGTGCATAGCTGTTATATGTCAGGTAGAGGGTCTACAAAGTTACTCCCCCAAACAGAGGACTAAACATAGTGTAGAGGCCAACAGTTATCTCCAACAGTGGAGAGTATGTCTTTTTTATATGAAGCATGGCATTAATGGTTACAAAACAGTTGTTGACACAAATTTCTCATCTCATCATGATAGGTGCAAGACACTTTCACCTTCAGCCTCTACTATCATGCACTAGGACCCCCAAATCTCCC
>NC_080177.1:14264528-14339528 GCF_950295315.1 Erinaceus europaeus
AGAAAGAGGCAGGCTGGGAGTATGGATCGACCTGTCAAGACCTATGTTCAGCGGGGAAGCAATTACAGAAGCCAGATCTTCTACCTTCTGCACCCCACAATGACCTTGGGTCCATACTCCCAGAGGGATAAAGAATAGGAAAGTTATCAGGGGAAAGGATGAGATATGGAATTCTGGTGGTGGGAATTGTGTGGAGTTGTACCCCTCTTATCCTATGGTTTTGTCAGTGTTTCCTTTTTATAATAAATAAATAAATAAATAAATAAGCAAGAAAACTATAAAAAATAAAAGAACTTACTTAATTTTAAAATAAGATTAAAAATAATATTAGAATGAAAAAAACTTTTAATATACAAGGAGGTTAAGGTGTAGAATGGCATTCTCTTTCTTACACACACACACACACACACACACACACACACACACACACACACACACACACACACACACTTTCAGTGTCTGAACAAGGTGCTGGTGGGATCATAGAGAAGTAAACCAACAACTCACCCTAGTGGGAGAAGTCTTCCCATAGGAGATGGTGTTAGAATGAGCTGGGAAGTTGGGCAGATGAGGAAAAGTGTTTTAGGTGGCCTAGCAGGTTTGAGCCCAGACTCATTTTATAGTTTTTTGTCTTCATACTTTCCCATATTCTTCACATAATTCCTCTACCTAGAACACTTGTGTTGTTGCTGCTGCTGTTGTTATTGTCACCAAGGTGTCACTCCTTTGGGCTAACTGATTTTTGGGCTGGTGAATTCACCTTATTACCTCATCTTGGATGGAGCTTGAAGGAATCATGTTAAGTGAGATAAGCCAGAAAGAGAAGGATGAATATGGGATGATCCCACTCATAGACAGAAGTTAAAAAATAAGAACAGAAGGGAAAACACAAAGCAGAATTCAAAATCACCTCTACGACTTTTTGTAAAGTATTTATAATTCTTTATAATCTTTAATGCACGTGTGGTTTCTTTCCTCTCAGTGTTTACTATTAACTTTTTAAAATTATCTTTATTTATTGGCTAGAGACCATCAGGAATCAAGAGAGAAGGGAGCAATAGGGAGAGAGGCAGAGAGACACCTGCAACACAGCTTCACCACTTGAACCCAGGTCCTTGTGCTTTGTAACATGTGTGCTCAACCAGGTGCACCACTACCCAGCTGCTTTCATTACTATTGAATATTTTTGCTGAGACTTACTGCTGATTTATCTCTATTTTTCCCTCTATGAATAACCTTTTGGCTTTATTGATTAATTCTACTTTCTTGCTTCCATTTTTATAATGTATCAATTTCTATTTTTTATCTTACACATTTTATTTCTGCTTTCTTTAGATTTTATGATCTTCCTATTATTCAGTTAAATTCTTATTTAATAATGTAAGTGCAGCTTCTATGCACAGCTTTAACTATTTGCCATGGCTTTTTACTAATGTAGAGTTTTCAGTGTTATAGTTTTCTAGATATTTTGCGACTTTGGAGTCAATAAATCATCAACAGAATTGCTAAAGAATGAGCTGTAATACTTCAACTGGTTGGCTTTACTAGGTACTAATTTCAAATTTAATTACATTGTAACCAGAATCCAGGGTCATTCTTTTAAATGTTTTTTGTGTGCTTATCGTATGATCAAATTTTCCAAGTTTTGACACGTATTTGAAAACAGACTTATTCTTTGTCTTCAGGGTTTAAAAGGTTTAATAGATTAGATTCCAGATTTTTTTACATCCTCATTTATTTTGAGTATTCTACTTGTTTGAGGTTGAACAACATAAAATTTTCTTCCATTTACTAGAATCTTTCTCTCTCTTTTCTCTTCTCTTCTCTTCTCTTCTCTTCTCTTCTCTTCTCTTCTCTTCTCTTCTCTTCTTTTCTTTTACCTTCAGGGCTATCGCTGGGGCTTTGTGCCAGCTCTATGAATCCACCGCTGTGGCAACCATTTTTTCCAGTTTTATTGGATAGAACAGACCGAAATTGAGAGGGGTGAGGGAGATAGAAAGATAGACACCAGCAGATATGCTTCACCGCTTGCAAAGTGACATCCCTGCAGGTGTGTGTGTGGGGGGGCTGAGGACTCTAGCTGGGATCCTTGCAGGGGTCCTTCTGCTTCCTACTAAGAGTGCTTAGGTGCACCACCACCCAGCCTCTGAATCTCCTTTTTTTTTTTTTTCTGCTGCTGCATTTTTTCTGTGTTCTTGGTTTGCCATAATGAAAATGCAAACTATAACAATGACTATATGTTCATTGTATATGGAATAAGTTTTTGCAAGTATAAATGACTATGCTGTTTTTGATCTTGTTTTTTTGACTATGCTGTTTTTTCCAGTCTTTTTTTCCTAAAGTCTATCTGGCGAAGATCTGATAAATAAATGAAGGAAAAAGAAAAATCAGAATGACCTATAATATGAATCTCATTAATTTTCATGTTCCTAAGTGGGTGAATAATATAGGACATGGTTAGTTTTTATTATTTTTGTTAATAATTTTTTATTAGTGATTTAATTGACAAGATTATAAGATAACAGGGATACAATTCCTCATAGTTTCCCCACCAGAGTCCTGTGTTTCATCCTCTCTATTGGAAGCTTCCCTCTTCTTTCTTCCACTCTGGGAGTATGAATCAAAATTCTTTATGGGGAGCAGAAGGTGGAAGGTCTAGCTTTTGTAATTGCTTCTCTGCTGATCATGAACATTAGAAGGCCAATCCATACCCCCAGCCTGTTTTTGTCTTCCCCTGGTGGGGTAGGACTCTGGAGAGGTGAGGTTCCAGGACACACTGGTGAGGTCAGCTGTCCAGGGAAGTCAAGATGGTGTCATAGCAGCATCTGCAACTTGGTGGCTGAAAGGCCATGTGATATAAAGCAAATTGTTCAATAAACAGGCACCAAAAGGTTGGCATAGAGCAAATGAAACTAGGGGTCTTTGTGTGGGAAGAAGCTAGGAAGTCTATTTTAAGTATGTTCCAAGAGGGTCCATGAATTTGGTAATTTTTGCCTAAGCCTGATATTTAACATGTGGGTGGAATAGAAGTATTCTCTGGGAAGATGGTGTCAGAGTTGAGAATAGGACTAGAGGGGGCCAGGTGATAGTGCACTGGAATAAGCACACGTAGGGCAAAGCACAAGGACCCCCACCTGCAGGGCAGTCACTTCACAAGAGGTGAAGCATGTCTTCAGGTGTGTTTCTTCTTTTAAAAAATATTTTTTAATTTATTTTTTAATCTTTATTTATTTGCTGGCTAGAGACAGTCAGAAATTGAGAGGGAAGGGGGTGATAGAGAGGGAGAGAGACAGAGAGACACCACTTGTGAAGCTTTCCCCCTGTAGGTGAGGGCCAGGGGCTCAAACCTGGGTCCTTGTGCACTGTAACATGTGCGCTCAACCAGGTGCACCACCATCTGGCCCTGGTGAGCGCACATGGCCCCTTAATTTATTTTTTATTATCTTTATTTATTGGATAGAGACAACCAGAAATTGAGAGGGAAGCGGGAGATAGAAAGGGACAGAGACAGACAGCTGCAGCCCTGCTTCACCACTTATGAAGCTTTCCCCTGCAGGTGGGGGCTTGAACCTGGGTCCTTGTGCACTGTAACATGTGCGCTCAACCAGGTGCACCACCATCTGGCCCTGGTGTGTATCTTTCTCTCCCCCTCTCTTGTCTTCCCCTCCTCTTTCAATTTCTCTTTGTCCTACCCAATAAAAAAATGGAAAAATGACCTCCAGGAGCAGTGGATTTGTAGTGTGCGCACCAAGCCCCAGCAATAACCTTGGAGGTAAGAAAGGGGGAGAGGGGTTCCGGCGGTGGCGCAGTGGGTTAAGCGCATGTGGCGCACAGCGCAAGGACCGGCGTAAGGCGTGAAGCAGGTCTGCAGGTGTCTATCTTTCTCTCTCCCTCTCTGTCTTCCCCTCCTCTCTCCATTTCTCTCTGTCCTATCCAACAACGAACAACATCAAGAATGGCAGTAATAATAACCACAACGAGGCTACAACCAAAGGGGGAAAATGGCCTCCGGAAGGGAAGGGAAGGGAAGGGAAGGGGAGGGGAGGGGAGGGGAGGGGAGGGGAGGGAAGGGAAGGGAAGGGAAGGGAAGGGGAGAGAGAGACTATAAAGCTGGATAAGGTCAGAGAGTAGCTCCTAAATATAAGAAAAGTATATCAGTACCATTAACTATTAACCCATAGATCTGACCTCTGAAGAATTGTATTACAATATGCTTCAAACCTATCTCCTTAGTTTCCTTGTCTAACACATCTGTTGTTTTTCATCTTTTACTATATGACATCATTGTTGCTGTCCTACTGACTTTGAGAGGTTTATAATCCACCTTAGTTCTTTTAATGGCTACTTTCATGAGTGTAATTAAAATAAACTCTGTATCTGTTGATTCTTTGCTATGAAATATGGGGGCATTTGTGCCTCTACCCATCTTTATATCAGCCTTAAATTGCTACTTTGCATTTTAATTCCTTCTTGTTCACATTGCTAATGCTTGCAGTATAAACTTCTAATCATTTCAGGTTCACCTGAAATGTTTAATACTTAAACACCACAGCTTCCTCATTTACAGTTCTTTGGTTTGGTTTCATAAAGCAAAAAAAAGCAAAAATCGCAGGTTTATTATGGTATTACATTCTGAATCTTTTCAAGGTTGCAAATGCATGGTTAATGACAGTTTTCATGACTGATAATTGGCTGGCTTGAAATGACCAAGAGTAGAGCTATTTCAAATCCTTAGGACTTTTGAAATATTGCTCTGGAATTTGATATTTTGTGGCTGTATTAAGTTAACTTTAGGACTCCATCTTCATTGTGATTTTGTATGCATATGTAACAAATAATAAATAGCACATTCCTTGCTCTCTCAAATCATTTTTTAATTTCTTTATTGGGGTATTAATGGTTTATAGTCCACAGTAAAATACAATAGTTTCTACATGTATAACATTTCCACATAACTATGGAACCCCCACTAGGTCCTCTTCTGCCATCATGTTTCAGGACCTGAGCCCTTCCCCCCCCCTTCAAATCTTCTGTGTAATAGAATTTGAGGGAACAGTACTTATTTAAAAAAAACTTTAAAAAAAATTTATTTTAACAGTAGGCTACAAGATTGTAAGATTACTGTGTATAGTTCCACACACACTGTTAGAAATAAAAGACAAAAAGGAGACATGTGGAGTCAGGTATGTATACAAAGGAACGTTTTAATGGAGTAGCCTGGGGAAAGTGAGAGCCCCTGCAAGGGAGAATTTGACAAGTCAGGGAAGCATGAGATCCCAACTAGAGGGAGCTTAGGAAACTCACCATGGGACAGGCTGGTGGGCCGTATATAGGGTCTTGGCTCAAGGCTTTTTTTCAGTGCCGTAGAAAGACTTGGCGGACTTAGATTGGTGATCCATTCAGAGATATTTCTGGTTGGATGTGTCCAGTGTAGGCAGGAACTAGATAAGATTTTCCAGTATCGGTAAAGGCTCTGTTTGTTTCCAGCATGTCTCTTTTAGTCTGTTTCAGCAAAATAAGTTCTTTCCATGAGGGTAGGGGTTAGGATTCAGCATATTGCCTTCACCTACCACCCAAGTTCTGCATCCCTACTTTCCCGCCTCCCAAAGACCACCACCATAGACAAACAGTACTTCTTCAGCCTGTTCACAGGATGTTTGTTCTCTCAATGACTGAAGCGTGTCTTCACACTCAGCCTTTCAAGTCAAGTTTGGTCTCTCAGACCCTTCTAGATACTTTCAGAGAAGTCTGCAGTGTAGCCAAGACCCAAGGGGGTCCAGGTTGTTTTTTCACTGCTTTCAGTTTAGGTCTGAGTTTTGTTATGTTTGGCTGTGCCCTTCACAGGGTTATCGACGTTGCAGTCATTTCCTATTTTCAGTTTAGGGGAACTTGTTTCCTTTAGTCTTTATTAATTTTATTTTTAAAAATTATTCGTTTTTATAGTGTTTTTAGTTTATTGATTCATTATTTATTGGGTGGAGATAAAGAAATTGAGAGGGGAGGATAAGATAGAGAGGGAGAGTCACTTGCAGCACTACTTCACTGCTCATGAAGCTTCCCTCCTGAAGGTGAGGACTGAGGGCTTGAACTTGGACCCTTGCATGTTCTAATGGGTATGTTCTACTAAGCATACTGCCTACCAACTGACCCTTTTTACAGTTTTTTAAAATCATTTTATTGGGAGTTTAATGGTTTACAGTACAGTTGTTGACAATCATGATAAGCATCTACAAAACACTCTCACCCCTAACCTAGGTACCCCTCCACTATCATGCCTCAGAACCCTAAAGCCTCCATCCCACCAAGCCTCTCCCTGTCCTCCCTCCTTAGAGTCTTTTACTTTGATGCGCCAAACCCAGTCCAAGCTTTATTTTGTGTTTTCTCTTTCTATCCTTTTGTACTTCTGTCTGTGAGTGAAATTGTTCAGTATTCATCCATCTCTTTTTGGCTTTTCTCACATAACATGATTTTTTCAAGCTTAATCTAAGATGAGGTGAAAGAGATGACTTCATCATAGATTTATCTATTAGAGAGAGGAGAGAGAGAGAGAGAGGAATGAAGGAGAAGGAGGAGAAGGGAGACAAGGAGAAGGAGGAGGAGGAGGAGATCACCAGAGCATCAATCTAACATGTGTTATGCTGGGAATCGTACTTCATGTTTGACAGTTCAATGCTTTGTACACTATGCCACAAACCATGCCATGGTTTATTCTTTTTATCTCTATGATTTTCTAACAAGAGAGAAGAATGAATATCCCTTTAATTCTCTAATTATCTAGTCCTTGATTAGAAATTCTAAACTCAGGTCTGGCTGGTGTCACACCCAGCAGAGTACATATATTACTTTGAGAGAGGACCTGGGTTCAGGCCTCCTGTCACCTGCTGACAGAGGGGAGAAATGTCACTAGCAGTGGAGCAGTGCTGCAGGTGTCTCTTCCTCTCTTGTTCCTCCTCCATTTCTGTTTTTCCCAGAAAAGAATGAAAAAAAGAAAAAAAATAATAATAACAAGAAGAAGGAGAAGGAGAAGGAGGAGCAGGAGAAGGAGGAGAAGGAAGAGGAGAAGGAGGAGGAGGAGGAGGAGGAGAAGGAGGAGGAGGAGGAGGAGGAGGAGAAGGGGTAGGAGGAGGAGGAGAAGGAGAAGGAGAAGGAGAAGAAGAAGAAGAAGAAAAGGATGTGCCAAGAGAGATGGAAATTTCCTGGAGGCACTGAGCTCTAGTGATCACCCTGGTGGTGAAATAACGATAATTATGACAATAACGATATATAAAAACTTCACTTATGGTTACATACTTCCCCAAATAGGCACTATTTATATTTTCAGTTCATAGCACCAGAAAATAGACCACTGGTTATACAACATGTCGTGCTTGAGTACTAATGGATTTGAGAGTGTTAAAATGTTAACAGTATAAGTGAAAAATAGAGATTGAAATAGAAAGTTGAGAAATAAGGGTGAAAAGGGACAGAGTAAAAAGAGGGAAATCCTGTCTACTCTCTGTGGTAAGGTGGTTATTAGAGATCAAGACTGGAATTAACCCTAAATGTCCTGGAAGCTAAGGGAAGGAATCACAATTGCTGAATCAGTTGTAACAGATTGATGAAAGGAAACATACCACTCATGACTATTAACCATTTTTTCTCTGACTCCAGAAATATCCTCGAGGCTCATACGCTGGGTCTGTGCAGTTAGTACCATGTGCACTTAGCCAGGTGCGTCACTGCTTGTTCATTTTTTAAAAAAGATTTTTAAACACTTTAGTTTGATAGAACAGAGAGAGATTAGGAGGTATGGGGGTGGAGGGGTAGAAAGGGGAGAGAGAGAAACCCTGCAGACCTGATTTACCGCTTGTGAAGCTTTCCCCCTGCAGGTGGGG
This sequence comes from Erinaceus europaeus, assembly GCF_950295315.1. Taxonomy (NCBI): domain Eukaryota; kingdom Metazoa; phylum Chordata; class Mammalia; order Eulipotyphla; family Erinaceidae; genus Erinaceus; species Erinaceus europaeus. Next base: position 14,272,403 of record NC_080177.1, read on the forward strand.
ACCAGGGGTTTTGAACCCAGTTTCTCTCGTGTGCATGGTAATTGTGTATCTGTTCAAAAGCACAGAGGTGAATTACCCTCCTGATTGGCAGAGAGAAACCAAGGGACTGGCATTCAAGTGACTGCTGACACTAAGGGCAGAGAGTGGCTCTACTCTGTGGGTAGTCTTACTAGTGCTGGATCTGGGTCTCCTTGTTTTGTGGACTTAGTCACCATGCTTGTCAATCTGAATTCATGTGGCCTAGTCAATCTTCTTGACTTTCCCCCAATTCTTAAACTTTCTAGGAGCTCCTAGAGTTCTTCTTCTAGCGTTTGCCCTTCTTCCGTAGCCAGTCAACAGCGTCAGGTTGAGCCTGATGTAAAGTTTCGAGACCTCCTTTGAATCTGGAGAGGTGGCAGTCATTGACTATGTGGGTCATAGTCTGTCTGTAGCCGCAGGGGCAGTTCGGGTCGTCTCTGGCTCCCCAGCGATGGAACATAGCGGCGCACTGGCCATGGCCTGTTTGATAGCGATTGAGGAGGGCCCGATCATAACGTGCTAGGTCAAAGCCGGGTTGACACTTGCAGGGGTCTGTGATGAGGTGTTTGTTCTTTACCTCAGCTGACTGCCAACTCTGTTTCCAAGAGACTGGAACAGAGAAGTTCAGTGTAGGCATAGGGGACCAGATTGGGTGATGAGACATCAAGCGTTGGACAGGGTGGGCGAAGATATCTGCGTATATATCCTAGAGTGACATCTCCTACGACCCTTAGATCGAACCTCTTGCTATAAACACCATGTCTGATGCCAGGGAGTGGTAATGAGTTTCTCACATAGAAAAACAAAGGGTCAGGTCATGTCTCAGTAAAGTGCTTCTTTCCAGGGCTGCCTGCACCCAGTGGCTGATCTTCCTGGAAACAGAAGTCTGACCTAGGGAGTGGGCGGTGGTGCACCTGGTTGATCTCACTCTTAATCTTCCACAAGGACTTGGCTTCAAGTCCCCAGCCCCCACTTGTAGCAGAGAAGCTTCATGAGTGGTTAAACAATGTTTCAGGTGTCTCTTTATCTCTCCCTCTCTATCTCCCACTTCTCTCTCAATTTCTCTCTGTCATATCAAATAAAAAAATAAAAATATTTTTTAAAGAATTCTTTTTTTTAAATCTTTATTTATTTGATAGAGACAGCCAGAAATTGAGAGGAAGGGGGAGATAGAGAAAGGAGACAGAGAGACACCTGCAGCACTGCTTCACCACTTGTGAAACTTTGCCATGCAGGTGGGGACCAGGGGCTCGAACCCGGGTCTTTGTGCACTATAACACATGTGCTCAACCAGGTACGCCACCACCCAGCCCCAATAAAAATATTTTTAAAAGCTTGACATCCTTGTTACTATTTAGGACAATCTTGAAGGGTCCCTATGGTGGTATGTATGCTCCATAGTGTGCATCTCTGCCTGACACCTTGAAGGGACCCTATGGAAGTCAGAATTCTGTATAGGGTTGTTGAAGCCCTTTATTGAAACTGTCTTATGGTCAAACTTTCCTTTCTTTTCTTTTTTTTAAAAAATATTTATTTATTCCCTTTTGTTGCCCTTGTTGCTTTATTGTTGTAGTTATTATTGTTGTTACTGCTGTTGTCGTTGTTGGATAGGACAGAGAGAAATGGAGAGAGGAGGGGAAGACAGAGAAGGAGAGAGACAGACAGACACCTGCAGACCTGCTTCACCGCCTGTGAAGCGACTCCCCTGCAGGTGGGGAGCCAGGGGCTCGAACCAGGATCCTTAAGCTGGTCCTTGCGCTTTGCGCCATGTGCGCTTAACATGCTGCGCTACCGCCCGACTCCCCAAACTTTCCTTTCTACCTAATCTGATGTTTCCCCCTTTGCTTCCCCAAGTATAATCACTAACAACCCTCTTTGCCACTGTGCCACCAAGGAGTCTACTTCCTGCAAAGACAACTGCATAAAGCCAGTCTGGACTGGTGTAATGCACTGTCAAGATCAGAATATCCTGTATTTGGTCCCCAACTTCATAGTGTTAACCTTTAAGAACATGTAGGCCCAGGAAGGACACACAAGAAACTAGAAACAGATTGGATTTCCAGAATGGGATGGGGTGGACTCACAGAGTGGGGAAGAAGTCAGGAGAATAAGCAAAATTTTTTTTTTGCTGTAGCTACATCTAGCTTCAAGCTACAGGTTCTGGGCACAAGACAGGGAGGGAGCATGTGACCTTCTCATGCCCTGTTCCACCACACAGTCTACCAACATTGTGCCACCCAAAGGAAGGGACAGCTGAAACCTTTATAGGAGCCCTCATCTTCACCCTTTAAAATGCTTTCACATCCCTTCCCAGTGGCTCTTGATAATGGTCTCCATGTCCCTTTCATGGCATTAAAAAAAAACCAAGTAGTCCCAGGGCAGATAGTAGAGCTCAGAGCTGCAGGGCAAGACCTGTGTTCATCCCAGCTGCTGGCCATTTCCTCTGAGATAGAGAGGAACATATCGATGCTACAGAATTTTACACAGGGTCCAGGCAGTGACACATCTGGTTAAGCACATGTATTATATTACAGGGCACAAGGACGCAGGTTCAAGCCCTTGGTTCCCACCTGTGGGGGGAAAGTTTCACAAGTGGTAAAGCAGGGCTGTAGGTGTCTCTCTGTCTCTCTCCTCTCTATCGCCCACTCCCCTCTCAATTTCTCTGTCTCTATTCAAGAATAAATAAATAAAAGTGGGGCAGGCGGTGGCACACCTGGTTGAGTGCACACGTTATAATGCACAAGGACCCAGGTTCAATCCCCTGGTCCCCATCTGCAGGGGGAAAGTTTCACTAGTGGTGAAGCAGGGCTGCAGGTGGCCCTCTTTCTCTCCCTATCTCTCCCTTCCCTCTGATTTATCTCTGACTCTATCCAATAATAAATACAAAAAATATAAAAACAATAAATAAATAAAATATTTAAAGAGTGTTTACACAGGAACTCACCCAGTTTAACTAAACTAAACTCTAAAGTTTCAGTTGTCCATTTCTAGGGGTTATTTACACAGCTGGAGTCAAACACTGTGGGTGGGGAGGGGGAGGGGAAGGGAGAGGGGACTCTGGTTGGCTGTAGGGTCCTATGCAAACAAGTCAGAGAGCAAAACTCTCATCTCAGCAGCTGCCTTCATGCTCTTCACATGTGTAAATACTACTCAGCATTAGAGGCTGATTTATTTTTATAGTCAAACAAAGCAAAACAAAAATCGTTCTGAAATCTTGCTTGGGGTTCCCAGGCCTCCTGCCAGGTCCCTGAGCACCTGCAGTGCTCTTGGTATATGAAAGAGCTAGGCCACTTCCATGGTCTGTGTTAGCTTTATTTCCATTACGTGGGTCTAAGCATCGCTGAGCAGATTAGAATCAGTTCCTGGAAGGCTCTCTAATAGACAGTTGTGGCTTGGCTGGCAAGAGATGCTCTGCTGTGGCTCTTGCTGCTGAATATTTTTTAAAAAGGCACAAGATCAAGGAACTGGAGAAAACTGCCCTCTGTCTCTGCCCCAACTCCTGATTCTCAGACATTCGATCTGTTGTCTGCATTCCCTGTTGTTTATGGCCTGCCTTGCTCTGGATCCTCATCCATCCCAACATCAGGCCCAGTGTATACTTCCTGCTGCTGCTTCCCTGATCCCTGTGCTTGTTTATTTATTTCTTTCCTATGTAAGTAAAACAAGCACCTCTTTAAGAACAGTAGTGGGAGAAAGAATGGGATATCTTCTCCGTATCCCCCTCCTGAAACGCTTAGCACAGACCCCCTTCCTATATATCAGAGGAACTGGGGAGCCATTTCTCTAGTCATTAAAACAAACAAACAAAAATGTACTTGTTTTAATGAGATACAGAGAGGGAGATCAGAGCAATGCCCAGCTCTGGCATTGGGGACTGAACTTGGAACCTCAGAGCCTCATTCATGAATGCCTATTTATTTAAGAACTTATTTATTTGTCTATTTTTGCCAACAAGGTTATCACTGGGGCTCGGTGCCAGCACTATGAATCCATGGCTCCCTGAAGTCATCCATCCCCCCTTTTTCTTTTTAATTTAATTGATAAGACAGAGAGAAATTGAGAGAGGAGGGGGGGAAGGAGGGAGAAAGAAAGAAAGAGATAACCTGCTGACCTGCTTCACTACTGGTATACTGTCCCCCTTGCAGTTGGGGTACAGGGGGCTTGAACCCAAGTTCTTGCTTGTAGCAAATTGTGTACTTAACTTGGTGCGCCACTGCCCTGGCCCCTATATGTAAGTCTTATTGCATAACAATTATGCTCTCTCTCCCCTTCAGAAGTGCTTTTTATAAAGCTACCTGGTACATGAAAAGTTCTCTTAAAACAAAGCAGCATATGTTACATTCCCTTTCTCTTCCTCCTTTCATCCCACATTTTGATGCTTTCTGTCTAATGAGGGAGTATTGCAGCCATCCATTCTGGTCTTCATTGTGGACAGGCACTCTGGGTTCCAGGTGTGCTTTGTGGAAGGCAACGGATGAGATTCATCGATACTGATATTTATTTCCCTGGAGAAAATTCTTTTCTTAAGGATTCCTCCTTAAGGAGTGATGGTTAAGGGTAGTCAGTCCAGAGCCAAACAAATGGAAAGTGACTTTTTCTTCTGAAAAAAGAATAGAAAAAAAATTTACCTGTGTGTTGTATTATTCAAACTTGGTATTCTCCTAGCCAACTGAATAGTTATAATCAATATTTTAAACAGCGAGTGGGCTGGGCTGACTGTTGAGTGCTAGAAGAGACACCCAGGGTAGCCCAGCCTGTAGCAGGTTTAAGTTTAAGTAAGAGCACTGGGCTATGCTGACTGAGCACTGGACTATGAGCAGTGGCTCCTTAGGCTAGAACAGAAGTGAGTGAACATCTGACCTCAGAGACACATCCTCACCCTTCTCATCATTGTTGTCTGTACATCATCAATGTCTCAGTTATAGCCAAAGACCATATTCTGAATGTCAGCTGGTTTGCTCTTGCTAACTCTGACAGATTTCACTGAGGGCTATTTTCTTACTCCAGGAAGGTCATGCTTTGTTCACATTTGAGCTGCTAGGAAGAAGGACTGAGGGACTCAGCAGTAAGAACCAGCATATGTCTGGTCAGTACAATCAACTAGAGCATCCTTTATAATCTTAGAAGTAATGGATGTTTCTTCTAGAGACTTCCTTCCTTGCATAATCACAAACATTAACCTGCGTGGATCAAAATGTGCAATTTTTTTTTTTTACTACAGAGAATTTCTCTTAATAAACCATGGTAAAGCATTGTTTTTGCAACACTGTGTATGTGTGTTGCTTGACTAAATCTGAGAGAAATGGTTTGAAAAAAACCTCAATTTCGTCCCCAGCTCCCCACCTGCAGGGGAGTCGCTTCACAGGCAGTAAAGCAGGTCTTCAGGTGTGTTTGTCTTTCTCTCCCCCTCTGTCTTCCCCTCCTCTCTCCATTTCTCTCTGTCCTATCCAACAATGATGACATCAACAACAACAATAATAACTACAACAATAAGGGCAACAAAAGGGAATAAATAAATAAATAAAATTTTTAAAAATCTTTAAAAAAATCTCAATTTCAAGATAACCTGGAACAAAAAGTAGCAAAAGAAACCTTCAGAAAATACTTGTAGGAGGTAGGAGGGAGCAGTGTGACTGACACAGACAGATGCCACCATTGAGAGGAGACTGTTCTCTGGTGATGGGGCTGGGGATGTAGCTCAGTGTTAGAGCCCAGGACTTGCATGTATGAAGTCCTGAGGGTGAGAACCACCACAAGCATATGCTCTTTTTTAGATAAATAAGTAAATAAACAAACAAATTAGAAAGAGAAAGGAACCTGCTCAATTCTGGGCCCAGGGTGATGCGGTCAGCATCATGCCTCCTGGTTGATAGCTGCCTTGGGATCTGTGTCAGCTGCAGAGTGTCACACAGCCAGCTTGCTGCCTTTCCTGGGTGAGCCTGTGCTCAGTGACTCAGTGATGGGCAGGTACAGAGCCGGGCCATGGCAGCCCAGCAGGTAGCTTAGATTTGGCCATACATCTTCCTGAACTTCCTGTCAGCTGTCTGGTGACTTTGTTTCACCTCCATGGCAGCAGTCCTTCTATATTGGGGGAAGCTAAAGGACCTAGATCATTTCCTACCTGGTTAAAGATTTGTCACACATAAACCCAACAAAAGATTGAGGAGAAAGCATTACTTTTCAGGAATTTTAATTTCTCCTAGGAACTGAACATGTGTGACTCTGCTAGCTGGTAAACTTTTGAGACCCCCCCCCCCCCATAGCCATGAGCAATCTATACCTCAGCTGATAATTGTTTATCTTATGGGACTAAACTTTTGATAACTATACTTAGACTGTATGGACCTAGTGTACTCTTAATCCTTGATGATAAGTGCTTATTTTGCCTTTTACCTGTTTCACCCTAATAAACATTGTATTGTTTAAACCAGTTCCCAGCTCCCCGCTGTGAATCCTTTCACACCACAAGCAGCCCCCAAAACTCCTAACCTCTTTTTAAGTTAATAACAACAAGAGGTCAGAGTGGTTGAATGTAAAGAGAAGGTCATGAGGGAATCTGGCAGTAGCACAGCCAAGTTAAGCGCAGGTGGTGCAAAGCACAAGGACCAGCGTAAGGATCCTGGTTCGAGCCCCCGGCTCCCCACCTGCAGGGGAGTCGCTTCACAAGTGGTGAAGCAGGTCTGCAGGTGTCTATCTTTCTCTCCCCCTCTCTGTCTTCCCCTCCTCTCTCCATTTCTCTCTATCCTATCTAACAACAATGACATCAATAACAACAACAATAATTACTACAACAATAAAACAATTAAGGGCAACAAAAGGGAATAAATAAATAAATAAATATTTTAAAAAACAGAGAGAGAGAGAAGGTCATGAAGCAAGTGTGCCAAACAAGGCCCAGATTATGAAAACGTGAAACTGACACACTGAATGGAGACTTCTGAGTGCATCCTCTTATCTCCTCAGGCATCCCATCTAAACATCTGCCGAAACATATTAGAAGACAGAGCAGAGGCCTCTTTCCTAAAAGGCAGCACTGCCTCTCTGGATCTGTCTAGTTCCCTGTCCAGCTCCCCCCCCCACCCCCCCGGCCCATCAACAAGATTAAAATGCTTTGTGTAGCCAACTGCAGACTCCTCGTCAATGCCTGCTTCTGGTGAGTCATTGCATGATAGCAGGAGGAGCTTCAGACAGTCACAATGTCATTCTTAAACATAAGTGTAAGTGGCCAGGACTTTGGTGTAGGAGAGCACAAAGGTGACATTTTTGACAGGACACAACCTGAGGAGGGCTGTTTCTAGGCAATGCTGTGAGGTAGGCAGAATGTATATTCAGAGCAGCTCCTCCCAGCCTAGCTCACCTTTCCCACACCTCACTCCTACCTTATGTCCTCTAACCTGATAGATGAAGCCTTCCTGCTCAGCTGGATGCCCCACACATGCGGGCATTAACTGTGACTCTCTCTCTAAAAAATGCTCTTTTTAAAAATGTTTTTATTATCTTTACTTATTTGATAGGGACAGCCAGAAATTGAGAGCAAAGGGGATATAGAGAGGAAGAGACAGAGAGATACCTGCAGCACTGCTTCACCACTCATGAAGCTTTCCCTCCTGCAGTTGGGGACTGGGAGCTTGAACCTCGGTCCTTGTGGTTTGTAACATGTGCGCTCAACTAGGTGTGCCCCAGCCTGGCCCCTGTGGATCATCTCTTAACATGTTTCTCCCCAACAGCTACAGTCAAACAGCATTTTTTAAAAACCATTTTTCTATTGGGGGATTAATGGTTTACAGTAAATACAGTTATTGACATGTATGTAAAATTTTTCAATTTTATGCAAAACACCCCCTTCCCCCCAGCTTAGTTCCTCCTCTGCCATCATGCCCCAATACTTGCAAGACCTCTGCCAACCAGAGTCTTTTGCTTTGATGCAACACACCAAACCCAGTCCGAGTTCTGCTTTGTGTTTCCCCTTTCTGTTGTTATTTGGCAGCTTCTGTCCATTAGTGAGATCATCCTATATTCATCCTCTTTCTGACTTATCTAACTTAACATCATGATTCTTTCAAGCTCCATTTAAGATGAGGCAAAGAAGGTGAATTCATCATTCTTAATAGCTGAGTGGTAATTCCATTGTGTACATATTCTACAACTTTCATAGCCACTCATCTGTTGTTGGACACCTAGGTTGCTTTCAAGTTTGGCTGTTGTAAATAAACAGCATTTATTTTAAAACACCTTCCCGTGCCATAAAAAAACATGAAAGCCATGTTTTTGGCTGAAGAACTTCCTATCTGATGCTTTGACTTTGTGCTTGGTAATTGTATATCACATCATGCTTTGGACGACTCTTGTAAAGATGTACATTGGTCAGGGTGTTTGTCTTTCTGTGGCCCTCAGTTTGAAATGACAATGATGATAACCATAGTGCCTTTTACTGAGCACTTTGCCTATGCTAGACACTGTACAGGACACTCTCTGTGGATTAGGCAGGTATATTGTTTCTGTTTGATACCCCTGATCCAGGTGAAAATGCAGGAGGCCAGATCTTGTTCTCCTAACCACTATAGCACATTGCTCAAATCCTTCTTGTGGTGTGTAGAATCCCTATTCTGCAGCCTGAACTCTCTCCAACCCCAGCCTGAATTTGATGGACTCTTCTGTCCTTCTTGGGACTCCTCCTGCCCTACACACACAATTGTTCTCTTGCTTCCTTCTCGTCCCATCCTCCCAGTATCCATTCAGACATCACCCCTGTTATCTCTCTTTGCAGTGCTTCACCATCTGGGGAGGCTGGCCCACAGCTGAGTCTACCCTAATTGTGACCTCTACTTGTCTATCATTCTCCTGGGCCTGGCCTGCAGGTTACTTGAAGGAGGGAACATCTCTTGGTCACTGACACAGACTAGAAGCTCAAAGCCAGCACACATCTGTTGGATAGTATGCCAGCTCCCCCTGGCTTCTGCTTAACCATATGCCTATAGAGGGATAGATTTAATCCCATTCAAAGCTTTGGTCTATTTACATAAATCACTTTTACATTTACATAAAGCACCACACTCCCTCCAGGGCATTGGTGGTTTAGTGGTAGAATTCTCACCTGCTCCACCCACTCTCCTTGTCACACCCTGATCCTCTCCTTGTCACACCCTGATCTTCCACCAGTCACTTTTCGCTCCACCCTCTCTATATCACATCCTGTTTCCACCCTACTTGGAGAGTATAAATACAGCTGCTCTTCTGATTAAAGACACTTGGAGATTGCTTTCTGGCTCCGAGAGTTCCAGAGTGTATCTCCTGCGAAGTTAGTGCGGCACGAGTTCCTGATCCCTCTCCCACGCAGCAGCCTAGATGGGCTCCAGTTGAGTTCTCTCCAACCCAGAGAGCACTAGCTCGGGAAGAAGTCCCTCAGGCTATCCCAGCACACATCTATCCATAAATGAATGAACACACCAGGGGAATGCATGAAATAGGAGTTTTCCAATGGTGATGGACATCTGGAGGTGTGTAATGGCTAGTTTTGCTGTTATCAGCCTTTCTGGCCTAGGGGGCTGCCCAGAGTGCAGGTAAAATGACTTCTGCGTGTGTTGTGAGGGCATTTTCCAGGGAGATTAGCATTCTAACCTAGAGAGTGCGGACCTTGGAATCTGCTGAGGGTTCAAATAGAGCAAGAGGCCAGAGAACAGGAGAATGCGCTTTCTACTCCAGCTGGGCCCACCCTTTTCTCTTTCCCTGGATGTGTGGGCTTGTGGTTTGGGGGCCTTTGGATTTGGACTAAGTCTTATGCAACCATTTCTTCTCCAGCCTGGCTCTCCAGCTTTCAGAGCTGATCATGGGTGTTGCTGAGGACTTATTCTGATGCAGTCTCCGCCACCAGGTTTTTCTATGCTCCGCTAAATCCTAGAGTGTCCCCTTTCAACCAATCCTGGCTCCGCCCCCAGGTTTTTCTATGCCCCGCTAAATCCTAGAGTGCCCCCTTTCAACCAATCCTAGCTCTGCCCCCAGGTTTTTCTATGCCCCGCTAAATCCTAGAGTGCCCCCTTTCAACCAATCCTGGCCCTACACGGCACCCCTGGTTGTCGCCCAATAAAAAGCCCCCTCACCCCTCCCCTCTCTCTCTCTGGGCTCTCGGCTCTCCCTCTCTGAGGTCTCGCTCCCTGCTCTCCCCCGGTGGTCGGCCATTGCTGGCTGGCTCCACGTGGTCTGAACCAAACCTCCCCCCCCATCCTATAATAAAGATCTGTGTACCCCTTTGCTCTGGATGTCCGCTCTCTTCTCCGCGGTGCAGCCCGACACCAGACCGCCTCAACAACACATGGGGACTTCTTAGCTTCTAAAACCATGTAAACCAATCTCTATAACCATTCCCTCCCTCCTTATTATACCCTTTCTCCGTTTCATTCTCTCTCTCTCCTTCTTCTTCCTCTACTATCCATCTGTCTACTGATCTGTTTATCTATCATCTTCAAAGAGGAAGACAGGGCTGCATGACCAAAAATGACATATAAATATAATTATTATTGTTGTTATATGTCACAGAACAAAACACTTGTAACATCTAAATGCCGTTTTGTGGTTGTATATACCTATTTGCTTCTATGAATAATTTTGAGAATGAGATGTATTAGTAAAAAAAAAAAACAAAAAGGAAAAGGAAAGTAGTTGTACACTGGTCTCCAACCACCTTGCTCCACTATTGATGGTTTCTTTGTGGGTCCTGGTGCCTAAGGTTTGTCTTGAGTCTACTTCAGCTCCAGAGTCTGTGAGGCCATTTTGTCTCTGACTGTTTGCACACCCAGGAGGGAGAGGGCTGACGATATAAGTCAGAAGAAGCCTGACAATTGCTCGTTGAAAGAAAATTGTTACCAGTTCTCTAGGTATTTGCAGCCTGACAAATAAACTGTCTTTCTCAAAGAGTTTAGACACATATACCTAAACACAGAATACCCAGATGGCCCATCACAACTGGAAAGGTGCTAAATAAGAAAAGCCCAGTATAATCAAAGTTGCTGTCTTCTCAACTACGTAGAGAAAAATCCTAATCAAGAATTGGGACAGTCATTTCTTTTCAAACTAAGGAGTGCTGAGAATGAAAGACTGTCCCATGTATGGAAAATGATCTGAGGAAATCTCTAATTAAACACATTCAAATCTCTGCAATTCATGAAATTTGCTCTATAGCAAAGGAGGAAGTCTATAGTATATGAAATTTAACATCTCTGCACAAAATTCAGTTAATATTGGGAAACTTTCATAGTGTTTCTTTTCTTCTTCTTTTTTTGTTTTTGTTTTTGCATACAGACAATAAGGGAATTTATAGCTAGAAAGCAGCCAGAAATAAGTAAGGGCTCATTTGGAGAAATTATTTTTGCAAGTGCATTTTTTTTTTAAATTAAGAAGAAATAGACTCAATGAATTGTTTTTAGAAATAAGGCCTAATGATAATCCAAGAACAAAGCTTTCTGGAAAGGACAGTTTTTTTTTTTTTTTTAAGCCATTTTCATTAAAAAGAACTTTAACTTGCTATCTAGCTTGCTGACTAAATATTTACTGCATAAAGAAACCAGGGATTTTTTTCCCCATTTATTATTATTTTTTTTCCATTAGAAATTGAGGTTGGCTCTTTCCTGGTTGGGCTCCAGGCATCAGGATATTGGTCAAATATTTATCGAGTACATATGCTCTGACCTGTGCTGGTCCACTGTTCAGACCTTACTTCTGACAGTGGCTTTGCTGCTTTACTCATGTGTAGAGAGTTTTCTGTTGATATTGAACAAAGTAAAAGTACATCTCTCCCATGATCTGAGGGCATTCTGGAGAAAGCTGTCTATTCTCTCTCTCCTCCAGGATTTTTGCTGGGGCTTGGTGCCAGCACAATGAATCCACTGCTCCTGGAAGCCACTTTTTCCCATTTTTTTATTGGACAGGGAGAAATTGAGAGTGGAGGGGAGGACAGAGAGGGGGAGAGAAAGATAGACACCTTCAGATCTCCTTCACCACTTGTGAAGCACCCCTTTCTACCAGTGGGGAGCCAGGGGCTCAAACCAGATCCTTGCCCTGGTTCTTGCACTTTGTACTATGTGCACTTAATCTGATGTGCTACTGCCCGGCCCCCTACCTCTGACTTTCTCTTGGTGCATAGAGTGTTTCACTCACTTGGATCTCCAGTCTTTCTTGTCCTCCTCCATCCTCTCTCCTTAGTCTCCATCCTTCTGTACTCAGGGGGATAAGGCTAAATGGAAATTGAGGACACAAGGCAGAGGAAGCATCCTTTATTGTTCTTTTCATCTTTCAAACACACAGGAACTTACTCCTGACTCGGTTCTGTCTAGGTGTTGGAAAGATAGAGAATAATGTAGAAGAAGTGGATAATGGCAATGAACATTCTGAGATGATGAATGCTAAGGGGAAGTGTGAAATGGGCTTTCATTTGATTAAGAGGGTGGTTTGAATGTCAACATCTACAGAATGGAATACTATTTCACTAGAAAGAAAGATTCCCTGCCACATGCAAGAACATAGAAGGACCTTGAGGGTCTTAATTCAATGTGAAATAAGCTAGAGAAAGGTAAACACCATATGGCTTTATTCATACCTGGTATATAGAGAAAACAAATAAAACAATAACAAATGTTTAGACTATAAGATGAATCAGTGCTTGCTAGGGTGGAAGGCTTAGAAGTTGGGGGAAGTCACAAAACAGGACAAAGGGGACACATACTGATTTTCCACTGAAAATACATACCTGAAATCTACATAGTGGTAGAATGCAGTGATAGCTCTGTTTTGAAAAAGAAAGGGATCACTTTGCAAAGATCTAGGACAGAGAACTTCAGGCACAGAGGTAATTAACTGTAAAGGTGATGAAAGGAAAACCAAACAAGCCAATCTTAGTTTTATAAATCTCTGTCTCACTCTATGTCCTGAGGACAATGTTTCCTTCCCTCTGTCTTTTGTTTGGGTCCAACTAATGAAGAGTCCCAGCAGGTGGGAGAAGAAAAGGACTGAATATTTAAGTATGTGTCTCTGTTCTCTGCAGCTGTTCTGTCTTCGGAACCCATCTGTGCCTGTTCTTGTGGGCAGAGGGTATCACCGTTTCTGAATTCTCTTCATCCCAGTAGAGGAAAGCATGAATGCCACTCCTTTGAAGTCTAGAACAGAGGCAAAAATATTAAAACCTTAGTGTAGTACCGCTTATTCTGCATCAGAATACACACAGCATAAAGAGGACCAAGAAGGCCATCTTGAAACACAGTCTCCACCTGCGACCTTGAGGGTTGAGCAAGGTCAAGGTTTGGGCTCACCTGTAAGTGATGGGTTGAGAGGTTCTAGCGTAGTGCCCTTCCCAGGCCGAGGTGTGTTAATAGGAGAGTAGGAAGAGACATGGCATTTGGAGTCATGGAATCTGGTTGAAGTCACAACACTAGATCATCTGCCTAGACATGGCCTCTCTGAATCCTTGGAAGTGGAAATGTCTTCTCAGCTTGTCAGCTACTAAGTTCTCTCTCAAATGCCAATAGTTGCATGGTGAAAGCCCCAGTGTCAGGGGACATTCAGATATTATAGTCACTCAGGATTGATCATAGGGCTTTGCTTGATTCTTACTGACCTCCCTGGGAGGACAGCCGAGAGAAGGCAGTGGAAAAGAGAGAGGACTTTGGTGGCTACTCAATATAAACTAGCTGCTACTGCAACCCACCCAAATCACCTCCATTATTCTGCATTCACCTGAATTCTTATCATCTCCTCCACCAATCCCAAGAAAACTTAGACTGAAGGAAAAAAAAAAAAGTGAGAAAATTTGACTTGAAGTTCCATCTGGTTTGATTCTAAGTCACTGAATAACAAATGCGAAGAGAGTTAAGTGACATTCTTTTATTATAAAATCCAAGACTTGGTTATATTTTCTTTAGTTTCAAATATATCTTTTCCTTGTATTTGTGGAATTACTCAAACTGCCTTATTAAAATTAACAGTCACTATTAAAAATTTCCATTTCAATAAACACATAGCCATCTGCCAAGAGTGGAATGCCTTCAATCCTGAAAGTAAGAAGTCACACCTGTGGGTGACTTAGTGAGACCAAAATCATTTAGATGGTAATCAAGTGCAATGATAAATACAGTACATAGTGAAATATTACGAAATGACACTTAGTGAGGTCAGCTCCAGCAGACTAAGTGGGAACCAAACATTAAAAAAGCATGCATTCCAGGATCTTATTATAAAATTAACAAAATGACCAAGGTTGGGAATAATCAGTAGCTAAAGTTGTCTGAAATTTCCAGGGATTAAGGCACTGCTATGTACCAGCATTATATTAAGTAGTTTACAGGAATTATCTTGCTGAATCATGATAGTCTGTGAGACATGTAGGTACTATTCATCTCAACAAATACTAGGTCTCAGAAGATTGAGCTTGTTATTATCCAGGTTGGGCTGAGGGAAGGGGCTCAATGGGGCAGGAAACTTCTACCTCTAGGAAACAACTCTACCCAGCCTTGAGCCTCTTTTTGAATCTGTTTAACCAAGAACCATTATTTATGACCTGCAGGTCTTTTATGCTGTTACTAATGTTTGCTTCAGAAGTCTCTGAAATGGCCTAGACTATGGCACCCCCAGAATTTACATCAACTTTAACCTAGACATTAGGATGATGGTTTTCCAGCCCTACTGTGTGTCTAATAATGCGGAGAACTCGATAGACTGTAGAGGGGCCCTCCTGTAATTCAGGAGCTCTGGGTGGGGTCCAGTGAGCCGAATTTAGACAACACTCCCCACTCCCCAGGAATTCTAGTGCCTGTCTGGAACTATCTCTTACTCTTTTTTTTTTTTCTTTTCATCTAAAGTCATGCCTACATGTGTTGTCAAAACCTTCTCAGAGTCAGTAATCTGGTGTGTACAGTGAAACAAATAGAAACGTGTCAACCACACAGAAAACTGCATGTTTGTTGCTATCTTTATCTAATTTTTAAAGATTAATTATACAAAAATAACCAGTTACAAGTGTGCAATTATTTAAATATTTATTTATTTATTCCCTTTTCTTGCTCTTATTGTTTTACTGTTGGAGTTGTTGTTATTGTTATTGATGTTGTTGTTGGATAGGACAGAGAGCAATGGAGAGAGGAGGGGAAGACAGAGAGGGGGAGAGAAAGATAGACACCTGCAGACCTGCTTTACCGCTTGTGAAGCGACTCCCCTGCAGGTGGGGAGCTGGGGCTCGAACCAGGATGCTTCTGCCGGTCCTTGTGCTTTGTGTCACGTTTGCTTAACCCACCGTACTACCACCTGACTCCTGTGTGTAACTTTTTTAAGCATGCTTTTATTTTGTAGCTCACAGTGGACTTTTTTTTTTTTTTTTTTTTTTTTTTGCTTTTAACTCTAGACAGAGAGAGAGGGAGAGGGAGAGGGAGAAAAAGAGTGATAGAGAGAGTCATAATGACACCACTCCATCATTCTTAGAATTTCCCTCTATGCCATCCAAGGTGTCCCATGCAGTAACAGAGCCTTGAACCCTGGTTAGGTGTGTATTCCCACCGGGTGAACGATCTCCTAGACCACCATGTACAATAGTAAATAGCCATAATAAGCACCGTCACAATAACTAGATGCATTGTTTTTCTCACTCCCCAAAGTTAGTGTGTGTGTGTGTGTGTGTGTGTGTGTGTGTGTGTGTGTGTGTGTGTGTGTGTGTTCCTTTGCAGTTAATCCCTCCTTTGGCCCCTGGCATCCACTGATTGATTTTCTGTCAATATAGTTCTGTCTTTACTAAAAGTTTATATAAATAGATCAGACTGCATATAGATTTTAAAATCTGAATTCTATTATTTAGCCTGATGTTATTGAGATTGATGCAGTTGTCACAGGCATTAGTATTTCTAGTCTTTAGCTGCTGCATTTTGTCAGCTAGAGATAGACCACAGGTGGTTTGTCTGTTCCTCTATTAATGGACATCTGGGTTCTTTGCAGTTTCTAGCTATTATGAACTTGTTTGTGTGAACATACTTATTATTTCTCTTAGTAAGTCTCTAGAAATGAGATTAGTGGGTGAAATGGTGTCTTTTTAACCTCACACAGAACTGTGAGATTATTTATCACAGTGGCTAGAGTATTTTGCACCCCTGCTAGTATAGAGTGAGGGTCCTAGTGGCACCATGTCCTCAGTAGCACTGGGTGTTGTCAGTCCTTTTATTTTAGCTCTTCTGGTGTGTGGTGGCATTTTGTTAATTCTCTTAATTTAATTTGTCATTAACTGGGTTTCACTGATCTGAAATATATATATATATATATATATATATATATATATATATATATATATATTAGAGAGAGGCAGAGAGACAAAGGGAGAGAAAGGCACCACAGCACCGAAGATTCCCCCAGTGCTGTAAGTGTAGGAACCAAGCAGAACTTGGGTTTTGTTCATGGCAAAGCAGGTGCACTATCCAGATAAGCTATGTTGCAGATGCTCTTATTATGATTTCAGTTTGCATTTTGTGGGGATGGTGTTGACAACCTGGTTGAGTGCATGTGTTACAATCAATGCACAAGGACGGGAGTTGGGCGGTAGCACAGTTGTTTAAGTGCACATGGTGCGAAGCGCAAGGACCGGTGTAAGGATCCCGGTTCGAGCCGCCGGCTCCCCACATGCAAGGGAGTCACTTCACAGGCAGTGAAGCAGGTCTGCAGGTGTCTATCTTTCTCTCCCCCTCTCTGTCTTCCCCTCCTCTCTCCATTTCTCTCTTCCCTATCCAACAACAACGACATCAGTAACTACAACAATGTTAAACAACAGGGGCAACAAAAGGGAAAATAAATAAATAAATATTTTTAAAAAGACCATACCATTAAAAATAATGCACAAGGACTCAAGTTTGAGCCCCTGGTCCCCACCTGCAAGATGAAAGCTTTGCAAGTTGTGAAGCAGTGCTGCAGGTGTCTCTCTGTCTCTCTCTTTCTCTATCTCCCCTATCCTCTCAATTTCTGGCCGTCTCTATCACATAAATAAAGATAAAAGAAGAAAGATTATAAAAATAAATTTTCCTAATGATTAATGATATTTAATATAGTTTTATATTTATATGTGTGTGTGTGTGTGTGTGTGTGTGTGTGTGTGTGTGTGTGTGTGAATTAGAGCAGCACTCTGGCATATGCAATGCCAAGTATTGAACTCAGGACCTCATGGTTGCAAGTCCAAAGTTTATACACCATGTTTCCTCTTGGGTCTCTGGCATACCTTTTATGTTCATATTTGGCTTCTTGTTTTGTTCTTTTCAGGGTTTCACCACTTCATATTGAGTTTTTCAGGTAGAAAAATAGAGACACAATATCTGCAACCTTGGGAGAACTGTTGTGGTTTGCAATGGAGGGACTTGGGATTCAGAACTCTGTTGGTGGGGAATGTGTGGAATTATACCCCTGTTGACATGTAATTTTGTAAGTCAATATCAAATCTCCAATAAATATTTTTTTAAAAAGGAAGAGAAGGCAGAACAAAATGGGCAAAAATATAGATAGAAAGTGGGTCGGGCGGTGGCACAGTGGGTTGAGCGCATGTGGCGCAAAGCGCAGGGACCAGCGTAGGGATCCCGGTTCGAGCCCCCGGCTCCCCACCTGCAGGGGAGTCGCTTCACAGGTGGTGAAGCAGATCTGCAGGTGTCTATCTTTCTCTCCCCCTCTCTGTCTTCCCCTCCTCTCTCCATTTCTTTCTGTCCTATCCATAATGAACAACATCAACAATGGCAATAATAATGACCACAATGAGGCTACAACAACAAGGGCAACAAAAGGGGGAAAAAATGTCCTCCAGGAGCGGTGGATTCATGGTGCAGGCACTGAGCCCAGCAATAACCCTGGAGGAAAAAAAAATATAGATAGATAGATAGATAGATAGATAGATAGATAGATAGATATAGTAATTGTCAATACATATTTGTGACCTTGGGAGAACCACTGCAGTTTCCAGTGTGGACACAGAACTCTAGTGGTGGGAAAAATGTGGAATTGTACCTGTTATACTTTCTCAAGTCAGTATCAAACAAGATAAAATCATTTTTTTAAGTTTTATTTATTTATTAATGAGAAACATAGGAGGAGAGAGAAAGAGCCAGACATCACTCTGGTACATGTGCTGCCGGGGATTGAACTCAGGACGTCATGCTTGAGAGTCTGCTGCTTTATCCACTGCGCCACGTCCCGGACCACAAGATAAAATCATTTTAAAAAGAAAAAGAAAAGAAAAATAGAGGCATATAGATGGAAAGATACCAGAACACGGAAGTTTTCCCTAGTATAAGGGCCAGGAGGCTGCCACTGGGCCACATTTGCCATTTTCATACCTTTTTTTTGAGGTGCCACTGACACACAAAGTACTATCCAAGTGATATGCACAATTTAATGAGTTTGGACATATACAAATACCTATGATACCATCGCCACAATCAAGCTCATTTTTGAAATGTATTTATTAAATATAAATGTATATGTATCCTACCAAGTTTACTTGTGTCCTATGCCCTGTTGTGTATGTGTGTGTAAGAATACTTGACATGAGATTTACCTCCAGATGTTGAAGCACACCTGTACCAAAGGGGTGTCTGCTGTATGGCAGAGCTCTCGAATTCATTCACCTGATATGGCTGAAACTTTGTTTGCTGTTCTTGTATGGTTTTCACTAGTTCACTCAAATCTGTTGCTCATTTGAAAACAAACTGTCATCTTAATAAGTTATTGTAAAGGTTCTGTACTCTTTATCAGGTACTATATTAGAAAATTGCATCTGAAAGGATGAGATAGTAAATATTTTAGGCTTGCGTGCCATAAGGTCTGAATTGCAATTACTTAACTGACATTTCAGCTTGCAAGAAGTCACAGGGTAATAAAACTTGACTTATGAAAACAGGTGGCTATAATTTTCTGACCTTTGTTCCTGATACAGATTCTTTATTAGATGCATGTTTAGCTAATATTGTCACCCACTGTATAACCTTCCTTTTTATATTATGAACATTATCTTTTGAAGCATGAGGTTTTCAATTTTTTATATTTTTATTTATAAAATGGAGACACTGACAAAAACCACAGGACAAGAGGGGTACAACTCCACACAATTCCCACCACCAGAACTCCCTATCCCATTCTCTCCCCTGATAGCTTTCCTATTCTTTAATCCTATGGGAGCATGGACCCAGGGACATTATAGGGTACAGAAGGTGGACAGTCTGTCTTCTGGAATTGCTTGCCTGCTGAACATGGGCATTGACAGGTTGATCCATACTCCCAGTCTGTCTGTCTCTTTTCCTAGTGTCACAAGAGTTGGAGGAAGCAGGGCTCCAGGACACATTGCTGGGGTCATCTGCCAAGGGAAGTCCGGTTGGCATCATGGTAGAATCTGGAACCTGGTGCCTGAAAGAAGAGTTAACATATAAAGCCCAACAAATTGTTGACTAATCATGAACCTAAAGGCTGGAATAGTGCAGATGAAGATTTGGGGGTCTCCATTTTTTTTTTTCTGAGCCTGACCTCTGATATGCAGGTGGACCCAGGTTATTGTCTGGGGAGATGATGTCATGGCTGGAAAAAGGACCAGAAAGCTGGATCAGGGGAGAGAGTAGCTCCCAAATATGGGAAAGGTCTATAGATATTGTTGACTGTAAACCCCATCGATTTTATATTCATCTTAGGAGCCTCTTTGACCTCTGCATCTCTGTAGATCTGAGGTCACATTCTGTGGTCATGAGTAGGAACGTTCCAAGCTGCCCAAATTTAAGAACCCCTCTTCCTCAGGTGGAAGATAGAGTATGTTGTCCAGCCTCCCTTTAGAGGATGGAACATTCTCTACAGTTGTTGATACATGTTGAGGGTGTGGAATGTCAACCACTCAGCCTCATTACTTGGTTGAAACCTTTCCTTTCATAGGATTCTCTAATTCCATTTCAGATTGTTTGCTTCCTAAAAAAGTCCCAAAACCTAGATATAGACCAGGTCCCATGAGATATGGCATATGTTCACATGTATCCATAAATCTGGACAAAATATACACCTGAAAGCAAAGGTGCTCTGCAGTGAGTCAGTATATGCAGCAAGCTAGTAGAAAAACCCAAAAGGACATCACAAAGTTCATAATGAAATAGTTTATACTTAGACATAGATACCCTCCTCACCTACTTCCTATTATACTTCCCTCAATCACTCCAAAGCTATCCTTATTAAAGTAAGGACTACAAAAGCTGAATAAGGGTAAGAGACTGGCATACTTTAATGATGACTCTTTAGTCACTGTCAGGCCACCCCATCAGCTGGGGCCCTAGTCAGGGAGTCCTGAGATTCCCAAACAGACATGATGGGCCTCGACCTTGAATAAATCCCTCTCCCCATTGTTACAGATCATCTCTATCAGGAACAATACAATACACCCCTTTGTAGGCCCCCATAGGACCTTGCCCTCAACATGGATCAACAACGAATTTTTCAATTTTTATGAAGTCAAATTAATCAACATTGGTGGACAGATATTGCTACTTTGGTGATGAATGGTATGTAATGTATTTTGAAGGTGGGAGTACTTCTAAAACACTGTCTTTTTAAACCTTAGTCACCTGTAAAATAAATAAACTATTTTAAAAATTATTTTTAGGATACTTGGTAGTGGCACACCTGGGTAAAGACACAAATTACTGTGCACAAGGACTTGGATTTGAAGCCCAAACTCATTAAATCCTACATATCACTCAGACGGTACTTTATCAATGACACTTCAAAAAAGGTGTTAAAGGGGGCTGTGCGGTAGTGCAGTGGGTTAAGGGCACATGGTGCAAAACACAAGGACTAGCATAAGGATGCTGGTTCGAGCCCCCCAGCTCCCTGCCTGCAGGGGGTTGCTTCACAGGCAATGAAGCAGGTCTGCAGGTGTCTATCTTTCTCTCCCCCTCTCCGTCTTCCCCTCCTCTCTTGATTTCTCTCTGTCCTACCCAGCAACAACAACAGCTATAACAACAATAACAACCACAACAAGGGTAACAAAATAGGAGAAATGGCCTCCAGGAGCAGTAGATTAATAGTGCTGGCACTGAGTGCCAGTAATAACCCTGGAGGCAAAAAAAATAATGTTAAAATGCCAAATGTGGCTGAGTGGCAGCCCCCCTTGCACTAGGGAAAGCTTCAGTGTCCTGGTATCTTTCCTTCTACGTGTCTCTATTTTTCTTTTTTTGAAGCCCCACTCCCCACCTACAGGGAGTATGCTTCACTATTGGTGAAGTAAATATTCAGCTATCTCTTCTCTCTCTCTCCTCTTCCCTTCCCAATTTCTCTCTGCCCTATAAGAAAGAAAGAAAGAAAGAAAGAAAGAAAGAAAGAAAGAAAGAAAGAAAGAAAAGAATAAAACAGCTGTTAGGAGCAGTGGATTTGTAGTGCTGGCACAAAGCTTCATCATTGACAGAGTGCTCTTCCCCAAGTCTACTCCCAGAATCTGTATTGTGAAAACTGAATTCCATTTTGGCATTAACTAGAGCCTAAGTTCTTGAGATGTGGGAGGGCTACTGTCATGACTTCTCCCACCACCCTCTCTCTATGGCTTCTATTTTCTTTGTGCCAGAAGGTTATTGATAAGGTAAGATGCCTATTATGATGAATGTACGACCCCTGTGGACATTTTATCCTTTCTTTAGTTTGACAGGACAGAGATGATTTTTTTTTTTTTTTTGTCTCCAGGGTGAACACTAGGATTCAGTGCCTGCACTATGAATCCACTACTCCTGGAGGCTATTTCTTTCCTTTTGTTGCCCTTGTTTATCATTGTTAATTATTATTGTTATTATTGTTGTTGTTATTGGATAGGACAGAGAGAAATCGAGAGAGGAGGGGAGGACAGAGAGGGGGAGAGAAAGACACCTGCAGACCTGCTTCACTGCCTGTGAAGCAACCCCCCCTGCAGGTAGGGAGCCGGGGGCTTGAACCTGGATCCTAATGCCAGTCCTTGTGCTTTGTGCCATGTGCATATAACCTGCTGCGCCACCACCCAGCCCCAGGGCAGAGATAAACTGAGAGGAGTGGGCATATAGAGAGATAGATAGATAGATAGATAGATAGATAGAGAGAGAGAGAGAGAGAGAGAGAGAGAGAGACCTGCAGCACAGCTTCACTCATCCTGAAGCCTCCCTCCCTGCAGGTGGAGAGCGGAGATTGAATCTAGGTCCTTGCACATGAATTCTATGCTCTCAACTGGGCATGCCACTGCCCAGCCCCTTCCTTTATAGTTTTTAATGTCTCATTTTACATTTTTTTCACAACTATAGAAATGGAGTTGGGGTGCTCGGATTTTGGTACAGTCTGTCGCCTGCTCCCTAGATTATGGTTTAGTATTCTTCTGATTACAGTTTGCTGTGAAGCTTGTCTTGTGTAGATGGACTTTTTTTTCCGCAGGAAAGGCCATCTCTCTGCGTCCCCATACACTTTGATGCTGACCTTTGTCCTTTGCTTTGGAAGTCTGTTTCTCTGTAGGCTTTTCCTTGTGTATTTGTGGTTTCACTGTTGATACCAGGAGGAGGAGAACATACGTCCTCTTGGCCCTGCTGGAGTTTATTTTTTTGTTGCTTTGTTTAATAGCCTTGGGTGCTTGTTCTATTATCTCAGCTACTTCTTTATACTTATTTTATCTTCTGTTTGTTTTGGTTATAGTTCTAAATCTTCTGCTGCTTTGCATGTCTTGTAACTTTAAAAAAAAATTTATTTATAAAAAGGAAACACTGACAAAACCATAAGATAAGAAGGGCACAACTCCACACAATTCCCACCATCAGAACTCTGTATCCCATCCCTTCCCCTGATAGCTTTCCTATTCTTTAGCTCTCTGGGATGGACCAAGGGACATTATAGGGTACAGAAGGTGGAAAACATTTTCAAACATTTTCAGGGGGTATCCCAGTCTAGCATAAATTTGAGTTCATGGCTGTGGTGATACCCTTGTATATGTTTCACGTAGTGTGTTAAGTTGTTTTTCTAATCTTCCGATTAGGAATGTAAACTACTCCTATCTCAGCGTGGGCTCCTGGAGTTGTCCTTCTTGTTCTGTTCAACTGATTCTTTCCCCTTATTTTCTTTCAATTCATACATGTACTCTGTAATTGTCTAAAGGCTCTGGGTACATGTACTCTGTAATTATCTAAAGGCTCTGGGTCTCCACTTTGAAGAAATCTTCCTTTTGTTTTTCTGGTCCACAATTTCTAGATGCTTTGGATTTCTGATGAGATTGGGCGAGTTCAGGGTTAGTTTGGTGGTAGAAGATGCTTTGGCTTTCTGAATGCTAATGTCTTTTTCAGCTCAGGGGAATACCTGGTTTCTCATTGGAGCCTCTCTCTTAAACCAAAGTCTAAAAACTGCTTTTCAACAGTAAACCAGTAGAGTTGGGGGAGCTCATTTTTTATTTTCTTTCTTCTTCTCAGGGATCTCTTTACTGCTCTTTTGTTGTTCAATGTCTGAAAACTGTGGCTTCATATATTTTGTCCAGGTTCTCTGTTGTTTAAATTGAGAGGATAAATCCAGTTCCCATTACTCCACTTGACAACTTAATTTGATTTAATTCTACCATTTAGTTGCTTTGCAGAGTCAATCTCTTATTCTTAAGGGGGCATAGGTCTAATAAATTTGTACAAAGTACTTTGTTTCTCACTGTATTCCTGTTTGACTCATCCCAGTTCTGTGGCATCTTCCTGGTATAATGATTAGTGCCTTGATCTCTCCTCTAGTAGCTGCAGCTTAATGTAGGACATGGCATTGCTCCTTATACCTCTCCAGAAATTATCCAATAATAAATTTACCTTCTAAAGTCCCAAGACAAGGGCCAGATGGTGGCACACTTGGTTAAGCACTCACATTACAGTGTGCAAGGACCCAGGTTCAAGCCCCTGGTCCCCACTTGTAGAGGTAAAGCTTCACAAGTGGTGAAGCAGGGCTGCAGGTGTTTCTCTGTCTCTGTTTCCCTCTGAGTTTCTCTAACCAATAATAAATAAATAAATAAATAAAATAACGTTCCAAGACAGTGTCAGGAAACAAGTCAGATGAATGAAATAGTTATAATCTCAATACAGATTGCCTCACATTTATATTTCCCAAACACCTCATTGTTTCTAGTATAAAAACAAACAAAAACCTTATCCTTGAATCTAACTTCAGTTGTGGTAAATTTGGGGGCATCACCAAAACAGAGAACAGATTAGGAAAAGAGAGAAACTGAGAGAGTCTCTTAGTTTCTTAATAAAGCAAAGCTTTTTTTTTTTTTAAAAAAATTATCTTTATTTATTTATTGGATAGAGAAATTGAGAGGGAAGTGGGTGATAGAGAGGGAGAGAGGCAGAGAGACACCTGCAACAATGCTTCACCACTTGTGAAGCTTTCTTCCTGCAGGTGGGGATGGGGCTTGAACCCAGGTCCTTGCGCATTGTAACATGTGCACTCAACCAAGTACACCACCACCCGGCCCCTCCCGAATTTTTTAAATTATATTTATTTGTTTGGAGAGAGATAGCCAGAAATCAAGAGGGAAGGGGGCTATAGAAATGGAGAAAGACAGGGGAGTCAGGCTGTAGCGCAGTGGGTTAAGCGCAGGTGGCGCAAAGCACAAGGACCAGCCTAAGGATCCCGGTTCGAACCCCAGCTCCCCACCTGCAGGGGAGTCGCTTCACAGGTGGTGAAGCAGGTCTGCAGGTGTCTATCTTTCTCTCCTCCTCTCTGTCTTCCCCTCCTCTCTCCATTTCTCTCTGTCCTATCCAACAACAGCAACAACAATAATAACTACAACAATAAAACAACAAGGGCAACAAAAGGGAATAAATAAATAAAATAAATATTTAAAAAATTAAAAAAAAGAAATGGAGAAAGACAGGGATGAGGAGACTTAATAATGGTTATGCAAAAGCCTTTCAAGCCTGAGGCTCTGAGGTCCCAGGTTCAATCCCTAGTACTATCATAAGCCAGAACTGAGCAGTGTGTTGAGTCCTCTCTCTCTCTCTCTCTCTCTCTTTCTCCCTCTCTCTCTCTCTTTCTCCCTCCATCTTTCCTTTAGTATCTTTTCTTTCTCATATGTGTATATATATATATATATATATATATATATATATATATATATATGAATATTACAAAGAAACACCTGCAACACTGCTTCACCACTCACAAAGTTTTCCCCCTGCAGGTGGAGACCAGAGGTTCGAACTTGGGTCCTTGAGCATTGTAACATGTGCCCTGAGCACAGCTAACTGATAGTCATTTATTAGTCTAATGTCTTTGCATTTAATACTCAAAAGGAAAAGCCCTTCTGGCAAAGAAGTTTCACACTATAACTGGCATTCTGTGTAAGAGAGAGGAGAAGAGAGGGACGTATGGACAGCTTCACAACAATTCTTTCCTTTAATGAGATCTCTTAGGTCTGAGATGGTAATAGCTCTTTCTCTAGGTATTTTTATGACTCTTTTATACAGTATCTAGAACAAGTATTTGATATTTCCAAAAAGAGGAAGTTAAAATGCTTTCTTCTTCTTTTTAAAATTTCTTTCTTTCTTTCTTTCTTCCCTTATTTATTGGCTATAGACAGACAGAAATTGAGAGGAAAGAGGGAGATGGGGAGGGGGTGAGATGGTGGCACACCCAATTAAGCACATATACTAATAAGCATAAGGGCCCATGCCAGGATCTGGGTTCGAGCCCCTCGCTCCCCACCTGCAGGGGGGACACTTCCTAAGAGGTGAAGCAGGTTTTCAGGTGTCTGTCTCTCTCTTTCCTTCTGTAGCTACCCCTCCTCTCTCAATCTCTCTCTGTCCTAGCCAATAAAATGGATAGCACCAAGCTTCAACAATAATCCTGGATGCAATTAAAAAAAAAAAAAGGAAAAAGAGGGAGAGAAAGAGAGACATGTGCAGCATTGCTTCTTCATTTCAAAACGGCTTCCCCCTGTAGGTGGGGCAAGGGGTTGAACCTGTGCCCATGTGTATTGTAACATCTGCATTCAACCAGGTGTGCCACCACTCAGCCCCCAAAGATGCTTTCCATTCATTACATTCTCTCAGCTTCTCTCCAGAACATAAACTTCAACAAATTCAGCAAAACCACCTGACTGCAGATGCCATACATCCCTTATATCCTTTTGGGGTTTTTATGATGCTGCCCCCTTCTTACTGCCATCTGCCAGCATGAGTATCTCTTTGCTAGAGGACTTGCTGATACAGCCGAGACCCGCAGTTTAGCCCACGGTAGGTTAGAAGTTCATACAACTGAGGCCACACGATCAGCCGTTAAAGATCTTTGACTTGCCTGCCCTACAGAGATTCTTGGAGTTTCCCACTGGGAGGCAGCTCCATTGCTTGTAATGCCAGCCTGGTTGGTCGCTGCCCTTTCCTATTCCATCCCCCACTCTCACCACTGAGTGGGGTCATCTCCCAAAGTAAACTAATTGTACTCGATTCCTTATCTCAGATTATCTTTATGGAAGAATCCACAATAAGATAGCCCTGTCCACTGTTTCTCTTTCCTAAGAGAGAAGACATAAAACGGAAAGACACCTAGAAGTAGTAATAGGTGTAGGAGTTGACTTAGGATGTGAACGCATAGTCCTTAAAAACTTGGGAACAGAAATCATATATATATATATATATATATATATATATGATTATAGAATCAGTGATCTTGGGAGAACTACTGCAGTTTCCTTTTTTAAAATATTTATATATTTCCTTTTATTGCCCTGGTTGTTTTATTGTTATAGTTATTTTTGCTACTGTTATTGATGTTGTCATTGTTGGATAGGACAGAGAAAAATGGAGAGAGGAGGGGAAGACAGAGGGGAAGTGAAAGACACCTGCAGATCTGCTTCACCGCTTGTGAAGCGACTCCCCTGCAGGTGGGGAGCTGGAGTCTCGAACCAGGATCCTTTCACCTGTCCTTCGCTTTGTGCCACATGCACTTAACCTGCTGCTCTACCGTGCAATTTCTAATAGAGCGGAGGGGACACAGAACTCTGGAGATGGGAACTGTATGGATTATACCCCCATTTCTTACAATTTTGTAAATTAATATTAAATAACTAATAAAAATACATTAAAAATATCTTTAACCCAGAGGGATAGAGAATGAGAAAGCTATAAGGGGAAGGGATGGGATATGGAGATTGGGTGGTGGGAATTGTGTGGAACTGTACCCCTCTTATCCTATGGTTTTGTTAATGTCTCCTTTCTTAAATAAAAAGAAATTAAAAAACATGGTTAAACATTTTAACATAAGAAAATATAGCTATGGAAAAAAACAAACAAACAGATAGCTCTGTCTTGGGGCAAGCACACCACCCCCACCTCAGCTTAAAATAAACTCTAAAATTGTTGTTAATACGTTTTTGATTTCCTAGCAATGCTAGTTTCTAATGAAAAAAAAAACAGAAGAAGGAAAACAAACAGAATAGTGAGTGCCCTGGCTGCTATTTATTCACACTGTAAGCCCTAAAGTGCATTGCCCTATCTGAACTGCCTGGATTTAGAAATGCATTTGTATTCCTACCTGAAACCAGGTCCTGCTGGTCCACATGGGATCAGATGTATAACTGCTGTTATACTCTGCATTTCAGGAGAAAACTACATTAGCTCCTAAAATGAATTTTTTCCCTCCCAAATCAGTGTGTGTGTGTGTGTGTGTGTGTGTTTGTGTGTTTGTGTGTGGGGGGGAGGGGAACTAATGGTTCACAGCATAGCTGTTGACACAGGTACAATTTCTCATCTCCCTGTGATAGATGTCTCACCCCCTGCATAGATCCTTCCCCACCATTCCTCTGCCAGGGCCCAAAAGGCTCGCTCTACCCCTTCCTTTCCTATCCTGGGGTGACTTTTAGATCCTGGGACAGAGAAGGTCTCCTAATGGCAGATTTTTTTTCTTCTCATAAATAGTTTAATGTTTGGGGAATGAACCTGACAGCCACACCTATCCTTGACTCTTCACTTCCCCTCTATCTCATTGCCAGTGTCTGATTACAGAAGGTTTTATTGGGATCTTGAATACTCAGGTCTTGGATGATCTGCCGGTGTTATCTAATTGCATCCGTAGTTGGTACCTCACCGTGAGAGGTGCCTTGAGTCCTTCCCAGTGGAAACAGCATTTATTTATTTATTTACTTACTTATTGCTGCCAGGGTTGTTGTAAGGGCTCAGTATCTGCAAGACGAATCTGTTACTCCACTTCCGGAAGTCATTTAAAAAAAAAAGAGAGACAGAGAAATTGAGAGGGAAGGGGAAGACAAAGAAGAGAGGAGAGACACCTGCCATACTGCTTCATAGCTTGTGAAGCTTCCTCACTGCAGGTGGGAGTGAGGGAGGTAAGATCTCGAACCCTGGTCGTTGCACATGGTAACTAACGTGGGTGTTTTAGCAGGTGCCCCATTGCCTGGTCTCTGAAAAGAACAATCTCGTTAGCAGCCAGCAGCCAGCAGCAAGTGCTCTGGGCCAAAGCTTTTAGTGATATTTCACTTGGTGAATTAGTTACAACTACAAAGTGAACTGTGAAGATTTCCAATCTGGAAGTTTCTGCTATACTTCTGTTGTTTTCTTGCCTCGGAAAACTCCTCCCCACCCCCACCCCCATGAGAATGCCTCCTGACAAGTGGGAAGAGAATTCAGACATTATTTTTAGGGAAAAAAAAAAAGCATGAGGAGTGGGTTCTTAAAGAACTGATGTTAATAAGAGGATAAAAGAACCCTCTCCAAGGAAAGCAATTTTTTTTTCCTGTGCTCCACCAAGAAGTCCGCTTCTGAATGCTTTTCTAAGTATTGATTATATAATGTCCTTAGAGCCTCCTTGTAGAGAGTGTAGGGTCAGACTGAGCTGCCAGACTTGTTGGAAATCAGTAGTTCACTGTTCCAAATATGTCAGACAGGGCATAAAGTAGTATTTATCCTACCAAGAAAATGCCTATAATGAGGAAGACCAACAACCTCCCCTGTACTGTACTAAGCATTAGCCAGAAGCACAGAACTTACAACTGGTTAGTGAGCATAATGTTTTTGTTGCTAATCCGTACAGTTGTTCCCCTTGCGAGCAATGAGTTTGACCAGTGATACCCAAAGACGTGTATACCCAAAGACGATGATCCTATTACCTCTAGGTGGCACTAACTGTATGGCGTGCTTCATACCCCAGAAAGTTCTAGTGTCATCTCACTATCAAAAAGACCTTCCATCTTCTGCATACTATAATGACCCTGGGTCCATGCTCCCAGAGCGATAAAGAAATGGAAAGCTATAAGGGGAGGGGATGGGATACGGAGTTCTGATGGTGGGAATTGTATGGAGTTGTTCCCTCTCATCCTATGGTTTTGTCAATGTTTCCTTTTTATAAATAAAAATTTTAAAAAAATAAAAAAGAAATTTAAAAAAACCACACCCTACCCATTCCTCCTGCCACTGCCCTTCTGGCAAGGACCACCTTTTTATTGTGCCTAGGATTTAGTTTTGCTATTCTATTGCCAGTTTTATTTCTTCTGTTATTTATATTCCACATCTGAGTGAAACCATCTGGTAAGTTGTCTTTCATGTTCTTACTTAACTTAGCATAATTTCCTAAAATTTCACTCTATTCCAAAAGGCACAAGTTGATCTTCTTTTTGACAGCAGAGTAATAGTCCCTGGAAGACATACCTTATAGCTTCTTTATCTAGTCTTCTGTCAACGGACATTTAGGTCCATTCCACATTTTTGGCAACTGTGAATAATGCTGCAATGACCACATAGGTGTGTAAATGCCCATTTGGGGGAATGTGTTGGGGTTCCCAATTTTCCCCCTACCCGGCTTCCCAAATACCCCTATTCCTAAAATTACTCCCCCAATGAATAAGAATCTGTCAGGTTCCTCTTCTGTCAAATATGACTTGGTACAATTTATTGCCAAATATGTGTACTAAGTCACTTAGAAAATTAAATATGCGTCATAAAAAGCCATGCTGAATTTTCTTTTTTTTTTCTTTTTTTTTTCTTTATATTTATTTATTCCCTTTTGTTGCCCTTGTTGTTTTATTGTTATAGTTATTATCGTTGTTATTGATGTCGTCATTGTTGGATAGGACAGAGAGAAATGGAGAGAGGAAGGGAAGACAGAGAGGGGGAGAGAAAGACAGACACCTGCAGACCTGCTTCACCGCCTATGAAGCGACTCCCCTTGCAGGTGGGGAGCCAGGGGCTCGAACTGGGATCCTTACTAGTCCCTGCGCTTTGCGCCACCTGCGCTTAACCCGCTGTGCTACCACCTGACTCCCTATGCTGAATTTTCTATAGAAAAGCTGTTTATAGGGAAACCAGGTCACTAAAATATTCACGAATAAAAATGAATTACAGAGTATGACCAGAGACATATACTGATGTGATCACCATGTGACAGTCTCCTTGTTCGCTCTCTAGACACATTTCTCTCCTCTTCCTTGTTCTCCAACTCCTTTATTCTCCTTCCTCCTCCCCTTCCTTCTTTCTTTCCTCTGCTTCCTCCATTTATTTTTCTTCTTCACTCTGACGTGTTTCAATTATCTATATTCTTTGTATGAGCAAAAGCAGACAATAGCTGTTTTTTTTTTTTAAATCTCCTTCATAAAGCACAATCTGCTCCAGTTATATCCAATCTGTCCAAAGGACATAATATCACCTTTTTGTTGCTGAGTAATATTTCATTGCATACACATTCCCAAAGTTCTTCACCTACTTATGTCCTCATGGATACTGAGGTTTCTTCCACTCCTTGGCATCTAATCTTTCACTGTTTTATTTTTATTTTTTGTATCACAATATAGCTTTTCTGTTTTCATCATATTCTTTTCCTTGCTCATAGCTGTGTTTCCATGATTCACGTTTTTTCAATGGATTCGTGTTGCTCATAAAACACTGTGGCAACTAATATTCTAGCTTAGTTACAGAATTCTGATTACTGGGTAATCAGAATTAAGATTGCCTCTGGGTATGTGCCCACTTGTGATTAGACATTACTGAGTTCTTATTGGCTGAATTTGCTTGACCCAAGCCAAGGCTTTTCATGGTAGTATAAGTTTGATTAACCTCTTGCAATAGAGTCATTTTATATGTGTTTTATGTTATATAAAAGCCTTTTTTAAATTATTGTTTTAAGGACTATCAGACTGAGGGCAGGGGTAGATAGCATAATGGTTATGCAAACAGACTCTCATGCCTGAGGCTCCAAAGGCCCAGGTTCAATCCTCTGAACCACCATAAACCAGAGCTGAGCAGTGCTCTGGTTAAAAACAGAAAAATCAAAGGGAGGTTGGATAACATACTCTACTACCAGAGGAAGATGGGTCCTGAAATTGGTGCAACTTGGAACATTTCTACTCATGACTACAGAATACGAGCTCAGACCTACAGGGATGGAGAGATTACATAGGCTCCTATGCTGAATATGGGCACCAGATCAAATCAGTAGGATTTACAGTCAACAATATTTATATTCCTTTCCCATACTGGGGAGCTACTCTCTTCCCTGATCCAGCTTTCTGTCCCTTTTTCCAGTCATGACATCATCTCCCTAGACAATACCTGGGTCTACCTGCATAACAGAGGTCAGGCTCAGGCAAAAACTAATAAAGTCATGGGCCCTTTGTTGATCCACATTGAGAGCAAGGTCCTATGGGGGCCCTAAAGGGGTCTATTATGTTGTTCCTGATGGAGATGACCAGTGACAGTGGAGAGAGGGATCTGTTAGAGGTTTAGGCCCTTCATGTCTGTGTGGAAATGCCAGGACTCCCTGAAGAGGGTCCCAGGTGATGGGGTGGCCTGGTAGTGACTAAAGAGTCACCATTAAAGTGTGCCAGTCTCTTGCAAAGTGTACATACCTTTTCAAAGGGTCACAGCACTCCACTGATGATGTGGAAAATCAGTATGAAAATTTATCGGCAATGTCAGAGTAGCTATGTCAGATGCAAGAAAGAAATCTTTTAGGGACCAGGAAGTTGAAACCATCAGCTCACCTGTTAAATCTAACAGGAATGAAATAATTCTAAGGAAATTGAGGGGTTTTCTTCTTCTTGTTAGAGAACCAGGGTTTTTTTTTTTTTTTTTTTTCCTCTCTGGTTCTCTAGGAAGAAGCGCCTACAATTTCCTTAGAGTATATGAACTCATCTAGTTGCTTTCATACTGTCTCCACTTTTGATTTTTTTTTTCAAGATTCTTTGCAGCTAGCCAAGTCAGTATATCTTGTTAGTAAACTTGACAGCAAAACTAAGTGGGTGATGGTAGGTACAAACCATGTACTCCTTATGGCCAGACATCTAAATATTACTGGGGAAGTAAGCCTACCTGGATTCAGCACGAGTGACGTTAAGAGTCTCTGGGCAGGGTCGGACAGTAGCACAGCGGGTTAAGTGCACATGGCACAAAGCGCAAGGACCAAAGTAAGGATCCCGATTGAGTGACACCTGCAAGGGAATCACTTCACAAGCGGTGAAGCAGGTCTGCAGGTTTCTGTCTTTCTCAACCCCTCTCTGTCTTCCCCTCCTCTCTCCACTTCTCTCTGTCCTATCCAACAATGACAACATCAATAATAACTATAACAATAAAACAACAAGGACAACAAAAAGGAATAAATAAATATTTTTTAAAAAGAGTCTCTTGGGAGGGACCTTTGTCTTAAAAGGAGAAACAGATAACCAACTACCAATAGTGCATCATCAATAGGATTTTTCCTGGCAACCACTCAGGTTTGTATCCTGAGCATTAGTTCTGTGGAAGAGTGGGGTGGGGGCTAAAAAAGGAAAGCTGCTTCACATCAATAGTTCAGAGACCTTGGGGGCATAAGCAGAAATGCTGTAGTGCCTTTGAGGAAAAAAAAAAGGTGCAATTAGTTTGGGAGATAAAACCCACCCTTATTCTTTTGTAAGGAAAATGGCTTTTATTTTAGGGCATTCAGAATGCCGGAAAACATAATCAAGTGTGTCTTGACTCTTGGAAGCTGGAATTCAGTTGAGGCTCCTTAGAAACACTGTGGTTTAGTTGCACTTGGAAGGACCTTGACATTAGCCCAGGAACATAACTTCATAAAGCATAGCACAATATAGAGGAGACTATGATTTTCCTTTCATATTTCCTTAGCCATATTCTCTTGTCATTTTAAATTGTGCTTATGGTTGACAGGACAGGTCTTGGTGGGTTACAAGACAAATTTGTATCTTTATTTTTCTCCTCATCTTGTCATACCTCGGACACAGTTCAGTATAAGTAACAGGTGTTCAAGAAATTATGCTGATTGACACTTGTGAATGCAAACCTTTTCAGAATGATTTGATGCTTAACAAAAAATGTAGCATGCCTGTGAATTATAAATACGCTGAGTTCATTTACTTAGCCAGATATATTCAAGCAACCAGAAACTTTGTGTTCAACTAGGAAACTAAGAGAAAAAGACTTGTGAAATGTTCATATTGTGTCCTTCTGGGCACGACTATTTCCCAGTTAGAATTTCTGCTTGAAAGTCTTGCCAAGACTCTGAACCTTGAATGCCAGTAAATGCCTGAGCTCTTATGAACTCATCTTCTCAACTGTGGGCATCCTTGGCCCTTCTCTGTTCCTTGGATTCTGCCTGTTACCACCTCTGTCCTCAACCTTCCTCCCACAGTTGTGAGCTCTGTGCTTAGATGACTTTCTCCTCCCCCTCCCTCCTTCTCTCTTTCTCTTTAAAAAAGTTTACTTATTTATTTATTGGATAAAGACTAATAGAAATTGAGAGGGAGGGGGGAGTTAGAGAGGGAAAGAGACAAAAACTGTAGCCCTGCTTCACCACTCATGAAGCTTTCACCCTGCATGTGGGGATTAGGGGCTTGAACCTGGGTCCTTGCACCCTTGTGATGTGTGCACTCAGCTACCACCCGGCTGGCCCTCTTAGATGACTTTCAGGAAGGTAGCAGCCATCGCCTTCCTCATGGTGGGTCTGGTCTGGTCTGTGCTGTGCTTCTTGATGCTTTCTGCATTGACAGGGACATTTGAGAGCAACAGTTGCCCTTCTTTGCTGAATGTGGCTCACATTCCAGTTCACTCAAGTTAGATGCAATCTCAGCATCATCCCTGCCATCCTCCTCAGCACATTTGTGACCCTTCCCTGCCCTTCTACTGTATGAAAGGAAACTCAGGCCAGTAATTATACACACATTAAATGTGCTCCCCAAGATGAAAGCGCTGTGTCTCAGCCCAAACATGAGCAATATTTCTGAGTGTGGTCTGCGGATCACCTGCACTGGAATCTTCTGGGAGCAAATTAGCAGTATGTTCCTAGCTCCGGCCTCCAGCTACTGGTTTTTGATTCTCTAGATCTAAGATGGCAGTGATCAAAACATTCTGCTTGAGAGTCTCTACTTTCTATCTGCTTTTTAATCTCAGCTCAAAATCCCAATGTAAAAGTGAGGAGGACAAAGGTGGGGGAGATGCTATTAAAAACCACAACATGTGAGTTGAACCACACTGTAAATAAATGAGAATTCCTGAAAGTAGGGTCTAGACATTGGTGTTTTTTTGAAAAGCCTCCAAAATGAGTCTAGAGTAGACCTATGTATGAAAACAATGGTTTTCAGTTCAGTTGATTCAACATAGGCAATGCCAACCTTCTGTGGTGAGAAGATTGCTTTAATAAAGTTGTTACCCTTTATGGTGCTTGAAGGTCTCTCTGTTTACAAGGCATGTCAATAGTTGCATTTCCATTGGTGTTTTGCTATGGAATAATCTTTTCTTTTCTTTTTTTTTTGAAATTTTTCTTGATTAAGAGTTAAAAGAGAGAGAGAGATTAAGTTGGCTTTGCAAGCTGTTGGTCCCTAGTTGAAATGGGTCACACAGTATTTGTTGCACTGACACAGTATTTTGGGTCCAGGATAGTGACTTAGTGATTAGACTTTATTGTTAATGTGCTTGAGGTCATGGGGTGGATCCCTGACATTACGTGATAGCATCAAGACAACACGGAGACATCAAGCATCAAGACAGGGAGAGCTTTATGGGTGGTGGAGTGGTGTTTGGGTGTTTACCTCCCCCACCCCCCCAGAAAAAGAAAAGAAACCATTAATTTAAAGTTGAGAACTTTGAACATACATATTTAGAATTTTGGGAATGATGGAAAACCTGGGAGTTTTATCAACACTGGGCTCTTTCTCCTGAGACTAGGGGGTTTGTTGAGATGCTCACATAAGGTCAAGCACTCTGTAGTAATTTTTTTTTCTCATATAAACTCGTGGATGGCAAATTCCCCTCCCTTTTGGGGGGGGATGAAGGTTGGGGAGCAGGATAGGCTGGCCTGAGGGGCAAGGTCAGCACCACAATACAAGTTTGCAGGCTACCAAAGCTCTCTCAGATCTTCATGTTTGTAGGAACTGCAGGAAATTTTGGCTTGGATCCATACCTTGGGGATAGGACTTTCTGGGGGGCACCTGTGAAGTATTTTTGCATTCCATTAAGGTTTTGTCACCTGGATTGAAGGAATTTAGAAATCAAATTTAGGGAGGGTTTTAGTCTAATTAACTTCAAGTGTAAAGGCAGAAGCGCTGTTGGCGGGGGAGGGGGCATTTTGAGACAAATTTGCAATCCCATCAAGTGGATGCAATCATGTTGTACTGAAAATTTCAAGGAGAGTTAATAATGACTCTTAGGCACTCAGGGAGCTGAACACGAAGAAGATTTGTTCAGTGCAATTAGTTATCTGAGCAATTCTTTGGCAACACAGTTCTTGAGTGCACCTCTGGTGAAGTGAGGCCTCTCGTGCTTACCACTCAGCAACACTCACTTTAGCTTCCGGTCGTCTGGTAAACCACCTTCAGAGCCTGGTTTTCAACTCAAGCTATCAATATTTTATCAGTGCTAGTTCGTTAAGTAGCATTTTATGCTCTTTCTTTGTGTGCTTTTCAGTAGCATCTTGGGGCCAGAATAATTCTTTTCAGAAATGGATCTCAAGTTATGAGATATGAGTGGAAAAAATCTATTTCTATGTACCTTTCAGTAACACATCTCTTCATAATCAAAGTGTGTGGCTGTTTTATTATTCAGATCATTTCAGGGTCACTGAGGAGGGGTTGAAAAGTAAGCAGGTCATGAACTATCCTGTGTTTAGAGAATTTCCATTTCTCAGGTGAATTCTGTAGACTGGAAAGTGGTGAAAAGGAGCTGAGAAGTATTAGAAATGAAGTTAAAAGTTAAAAGGAGGAGATCATGTGTAGCTATTTCATGAGATCCTATTCAAAGTGTTTTTTTTTTTTTTTCCTTTGTAGTCCTGCTATTTCTGATTTGGGATGGATGATTGTTGTCTTTTTTTTCTCCCTCACCAGGGTTATTGCTAGGGCTTGGTGCCTGCACGATAAATCCGCTGTTCCTGGAAGTCATATATATACCAATTTTTCCCGTCCCATTGCTTATTTGACAGGACAGAGAGAAATTAAGAGGGATGGGAAGACAGAGAGGGAGAGAGAAAGATAGACACTTGCAGACCTACTTCACCGCTTGTGAAGCATCACCTCTGAAATTGGGGAGCAGGGGTTGGAACCTGGTTCTTTGCACATGGTGATATGTGTGCTTAATCAGGTAGACTACTGCCCACCTTCCTGATTGTGTCTGTTAATATATTATCAACATTCATCCTTATGTTTTCAGGATCCAGCTGAGCTTCACGCTGAAGGTGACAGTCCTTCAACATCCAGTTCAGACAGAACTGGAATAGAATTAACAGATGCTTTCCCTCTCCTGTTGTCAGGAGAGGTAGAGTCAGGAGTCACGAAAAACTGTTTCAGTCAAGTATGCAATGTGACCCCAATAGTCTTCACCTTATATTCTTTTTTTTAAAAGTATTTATTTATTTATTCCTTTTTGTTGCCCTTGTTGTTATATTGTTGTAGTAGTTGTTGGATAGGACAGAGAGAAATGGAGAGAGGAGGGGAAGACAGAGAGGGGGAGAGAAAGGTAGACATCTGCAGACCTGCTTCACCGCCTGTGAAGCAACTCCCCTGCAGGTGGGGAGCTGGGGGCTTGAACCAGGATCCTTAAGCCGGTCATTGCGCTTCTTGCCATGTGTGCTTAACCCACTATGCTACCACCCAACTCCTTCACCTTATATTCTAGGTCTATCATAGGCTTTGCTACTTAGGTCTGACATTTACACAATGGTGGAAGCACCTAATGACATGTTTTTAATGTCTGTCCATTCTGGGAGACAAGAGTAAATTAACACCATGTGTTTTATTGGTGAGCCAGTTCCTTTCCTCCTTCTCAAAATCAGACCCAAGATGAAGAGTTAACTTTCCTAATTCCCGTGATACTTCCAGGACCATTGAAAAGGTTGGTGCTAGTTAGGTTGCATGTTACTGTGGAGGCACCTCTATCCAGCTGGTCTGGCCCCCTTTTTCTGTGTTAGAAGTTGATTGGAGACATGAATCTGTCTCTTGTTTCTTTATTGTTATGAATCATCTCTCTTAAAGGTTGCAGATGCTTTCCTAGCCTTTGTCACAATGAATCGGACTGACTGGTATTCTCAGACCTTTAAAAGAGATTATTTTGATTCTCGCAGTCTCTTAAAAAAAAAAAAAAGACTCTGGACTGTCTGGACTGGATACAATGCTTCCTCGAATATATCTACAGTAACTTGTGCTTACTATATATTCTATTTATTATTCACTTATTTATATTTACTGTTAGTATTTATTTATTTATTTGTTTTCTCCAGGGTTATCACTGGGGCTCAGTGACAGTACTACGAATCCACTGCTCCTGGCAGCTAGTGTTTTCCATTTTATTGGATAGGACAGAGAGAAATTGAGAGAGGAGGGGGAGATAGAGGAAGAAAGATAGACACTGCAGATCTGCTTCGTCACTTATGAAGCATCCCCCCTGCAGGTGGGGAGCTAGGGGCTCAAACCTGAACCCTTGTGCGGGTCCTTGAGCTTAGTATTATATGCGCTTAACTGGGTGTGCCACCAAATAGCCTGCTGTATATTATTATTTATATAGTAATTAATTTATTGTTAATTTCCCCACAACTCCTGCTTCATGAGGGCAGGAGTTTTGTCAACGTCTCGTACTTGATAAGAAATGTAAAATTACAACTGACTGGTCTCCTTGAATGAGGTGGGAAGTAGTTGTAGGATTTTGATTAAGAAGTGACATGATCAGACCTACATTTTAATAGAGTTAATCTGGAAAGCAGGGGCTGTGTTACTAGTAAAATCCTTTCCCACTAAGCTCACTATTTATCCGACAGCTATTTTAATTTGAAAATCCAAGATCTCTAATTGGGAAAACAAAAAAATAACATTGCCTTCGAATAATCTTTATTGTATGTGTATACACACACACACACACACACACACACACACACACCCCTCTATTCCTGATAAGAAGTCAAGAAGATAATCACCTCACAATTTTTACCAAATTCAAGCAGTCATAAGCCAGGTTCATATTTAGAACCAGCTTTATACATTCATTTTGACGCAGCATGACCCAGGTCAATGCCAGAACAAAATATCTTTGTTCTTTCATGATTGATTTATATTTTGGTACAATAAGATGATCACATTCCAAAGCCCCTGTTCAGTTAGCAAGTGAGAGAAAAGTAGTTTGTATCCTGTGTAATTTCTCCAAGCAGTGTTCTCGCAACTACCTTAGGATTCTTATTTTCTCTCACTATCTCTGTATCAGGGTCCATTGGAACCCTATCTTGGTAAAGAATGGTATCTTGTCAACTTGGGTCATAAATAGTGTTGAGTATAGTTAAACTTTTAAATGAAGACTATAGACCAAAATTTGTTTGGTTAAGACTTGAGAAGCAGCATTAGGCAGTGTTAATATACATTTAAGTAGGATTCACAAACACCCTCTCGCTGTCCAGGCTGTAGAGAAGATGAAGCAAAACTGATAACTTCAAACCTGCTAGAGCTAAGAATGAGGTCATGCATAGGTGGTTCTGACCACATTTCCATTCCTCCTTAAGGAGGGTGGGTATAATGATAGCTTGGATTAGCATTTCTAAAGGTGCTGAACTTGGGCTATGCAACAACACAGGAGTTTACCTTAAGTGCCACTCAGGTGAAGCACACAGGCAGGCCACAAATAATTGTAGAACTCAAGACAATTGAATGTGTAACAGAAAGGTTAAAATAATAAGCAATTTATCTTTAGTGAATTTATTTCCTAACAATATGTTTTAAGAACTTATTTTCTTACTCCTTTATTGAGATGATATTGGCTTACAACACTGCATGTGTTTCAGAAGAAATATAGATGTTAGTCTAGTTATAAACTCTACCAAGACTTTCAATTCCTTTGTCTAATTGCTCATCTTTTTGAGAAAAACTAGAGGGAAACTTGGTGAAATGAGGCCTCAGAAAGAGATGTTAATAGGGGAGGGTGTCGTTAGGTTCAGGGGCTCCAGCTGGCTGGGCTAGCTTTGTGGCAGTAGACAGAGACAGAGACTCGAGGACACATGGCTGGGCCGAGAAGCTGCAGTTTAATCTTTATTCATGAGGGGGCAAATCACCACACCATGTGCTTCCCCATCTTTCTCCTCCAGCGGGGTGCTGGGACCCTGGACCTCCTTAGCATAGGGGGTGGGGAGAAAGAGGGGCATGAAACTAACAGGGGCCAAACCAAATCTCTCAGAGGTAGGGGGAAGAGGACCAAACCAACACGAAGAATACCAACATATTCCCCCTTCTTCTTTTTTTTTTTTTTTTTTTTTAACTAAATGACCACAGTATCAGGGGTGTGGGGTGAACAGAAACCTATTTCGTACAGGCATTTTCAAAAAAAGAAACTGGCACAAACATGGAGAAACATATAAGTGAGTAACAAGAACCAGTGTGCTGCCAAGGGAAGGCCTGAGGGGGGCTTTTTTGCCTCTGTGGGCAAAACTTTATCAGCTAAAAAAAAACATTTCCTGACTCTGGGAGCTTCTTTTGCCTCTGGGGGGGCGTTACTTTCCTCGAAGGGCATTTTCTAGCATGGGGGGAGGGTGTGGCCTAGAGTCTCAAGGCAGCGGGCTATAGTCAGTCTTTGAGAAACCCAGCAGCATACAGGGAAGCTGCTAATTTTGTGCAAAGTGTCCAAGAGTTGTACCAGTGAGTCCGATAGAAATGCGAGTCCAAAGCAGATGTCCACCGAAGAATTGCCAGGGGGTGAATTGTTGTACGTCTGTATTGATGGGGAATGTCAGCCATCAGAATTCCGCTTTTCTGTAGAGAACTTGACAGCTGCAATTTACTTACTATGAAACAAAACTTGTCATTAGCATAACCATAGTGCAATCTAACATTTCTAATTGA
Organism: Erinaceus europaeus; assembly: GCF_950295315.1. Classification (NCBI taxonomy): domain Eukaryota; kingdom Metazoa; phylum Chordata; class Mammalia; order Eulipotyphla; family Erinaceidae; genus Erinaceus; species Erinaceus europaeus. The sequence continues at coordinate 14,312,715 of NC_080177.1, forward strand.
GAAGGAATTTGAGAGTTTTACATATCAACAATGTCTTTTTAACCTTTTGTTACACCCATTCAAGATGGAGACACACCCTAGGTGTGCACAGGTTTTTTTTTTTTAGACCAACTTAGTTAAAATGTATTGATTGTTAACTAATTTTTACCTCAGACTTTAAATGTAAGTTAATTTTATCTTTATGAGAATTACGTTGAAAAACTTTTCATTTAACTTTGTCTGGCAATAATATAGCCTTAAAGTTACATTCTTAACCTTAAAGTTAATGTTACCAAACTTTAAACACACACATACACATGGTCTTCAATACACAAGGACAGAAACTTTTGTTACAAAGACATGTCATTTCAAACACGAATTCAGATCTGTACTGTGTTAGCCGTTCAGGGAGTGCGTTGTCCAGTGGTGGCCTCTTGGGCAACTTCAGCTTTAGGAATTGTAGGTTGCGATCTCTGCATGAATCTCTGCGTATTCTAGCTTGTCTGCCTTCAGACCTGAGCTGAGGATCTGGGCCAGGGGGCCCAGTTTCGGCAGGGAGCCTGTGGTCTCCGGGTGGTCCGGGATCTGCCCAGACTTCATAGCAGGAGGGCAAGAGGGCCAGCCGAGCAGAAGGCGCAGGCCGAGGTGCCCCGGGGTGGTGCCTGTCCATCATGTCTGCTGCCCTGCTCCCTGCGACCGAGCAGCATGGGGGGAGCCCACACCCAATGCCCTGCACCACGCGGCGGAAAGCCGGCTCATGCGGGCTGGCGTTGGGTGGAAACCACAGAGTGGTCCAGAGATAAATGTTCCAGAAACAGCGAAACAGTCTCATGAAGAAAGGGCAGAGGTCTTTGGAGATCTCTTCACAAGCAGAAGAGAAGGCCATAGTATATAGGTAGCCAAATTGTCTTCACTTATCTGAGAGATGCGCAGGTCAGGCCCACGTGGGTGCCATTTGTCATTAATATTCGGGGACGCCAGCAGGCCGGGCTAGCGGTAGACAGAGACAGAGACTTGGGGACACATGGCTGGGCTGAGAAGCTGTAGTTTGATCTTTATTCACGAGTGGGCAAATCACCACACCATGTGTCCCCAAGTCTCTTTCTCATCTTTCTCCTCCAGCGGGGTGCTGGGACCCTGGACCTCCTTAGCATAGGGGGCGGGGAGAAAGAGGGGCGCGAAATTAACAGGGGCCAAACCAAATCTCTCAGAGGTAGGGGGAAGGGGACCAAACCAACATGAAGAATATCAACAGGAGGGGAGATAATTTAAACTTTTTACTTTCAAGGCAGACTGACTGATCTTTGTGTCTTCTGTAGATAAGTTGGTGACATGAAAACACACACTGAACAGCACAGGATATTATTTTGTCTCATAGAAATGTCATTCTGGGGAGTCGGGCGGTAGCGCAGTGGGTTAAGTGCACGTGGCGCAAAGCCCAAGGACTGGAGTAAGGATCCCAGTTTGAGCCCCTGGCTCCCAACCTTCAGGGAGGTCACTTCACAAGAGGTGAAGCAGGTCTGCAGGTATCTTTCTCTCCCCTCTGTCTTCCCCTCCCCTCTCCATTTCTGTCTGTCCTATCCAACAACGACATCAAGAACAACAACAATAACTACAACAACAATGAAAAACAAGGACAACAAAAGGGAAAATAAATAAATAAATATTTTTTTTAAAAAAAGAAATGTCATTCTGGATTAACATTAGCTTTTACAAGTAATTACTGGAAATTTATTTTAGTCACTCATATTGTTCTGATGTAAAAACAAATAAGGAAGAAACCATCTGTTCATTACATTTCTCTTCATAAAATATCTTTGTTCTTTTACAATTGATTTATAGACTTTTTAAAAAAGTGTTACAAAGGAGACCTAACATAAACTCTGCCAGTATAACACAAATTGTCTTTATTATTAACTAAAACTCCTCTGAAATTCATCCTTAAGGGGTTACTGAACATTCCCTTTGAAAAATTTTTCAGCATTATGTGAAGAGTTTTGTAATGCAAATGATCTTTATAATTGACAAGGATATTTACATCATTTTCATTAAAATGTGTTCTAGCACCTTGAGAAATTGTTATCTACTACTATATAAATGCAGCATTAATGAGAAAATTGAAAACACAAATGTCACCATCAAATAAACATCACCATCAGAATCTTCAATGCTCATTTGAAACTAATGTGATTAAATACTATATGATGTGTGAGCACAGATTGTTTCCTTGACTTGCTAGTTTAAATTTTAGATGGATGATAATACAAAAATCATTTATTTTGGGACTGCACTGCATGGGATATGTCTAAGATAGTGTGAACATTTTCTAAATGTAATATTCACAGTTTGGAATTAAATCATGATGTTAAATAATTACATTTTAAAACTTATTTGGTTTGATATAAACTCTTAATATTTTTAATGTTTTGTTTTAAAATGTATCCTTTAAAGTTGAAAACTTTTTTTGCAAGATTAGAAAGAGCTGAATGGATAAAGAGAAATAGATGTATTAGGATATTGAAAATTCAAGGTGACTTTAAAAAAAATGGAGCTGCCACATTTTGGTTCAAATACTAAAAGTTTTCCACTTCTCAGCTCTTCTTTGTGGATGGAAACACAGAAAGGTTCTGGTTCACTTAGTCCCCTGCTAGAGTGAATTATGAGAAGTCCAAGCATGATTTAGTGACTTGGACCTGCTGCTTTGAGTTCTGAAAATAGTGGATATAGTTGGGAAACATCAGAAATAATCACAAAAAATGACCCCATAAATCTTAAATACTTCACTGAGAAATATGTCCAGATAATAATGTTTAACCACATATTAGTGTTTCATGTTGAAGAAACAGTTTCCTTGGATTATTTAATTGAACCAACTTCTTTTTTTTTGAACCAACTTCTTAAGCTCAGCTGGCAAATAACCACAGAGACAGTTGTACTTTGTCTAAAATAACAGGCACAAGGACAACATAGATAAATGGGATGGCATCTTTAACTTATATTTCATATAGTTATAATCATGGTCTCAGTTTGCTTTATAATGGTAACAGTGCTGGGAGAAAGGTGTTAGAGAGAATTCCAAAGAATTGGTACCAGAGAAATGTACCTGACATTTTGTATGAGGTGAATGCTTAGGTTTAGGGCATGTCCCTGTGGTTAAAAAAGCAACCTGGACAGAATTCACTGGTGTGGACAGGAATTGAAACAATTTACTTGATTGATTTTCAAATTAACCAACATTAGAGATCCTCATGTTCACAGATATTTCTAGGCAAGCTATTTAGAATTCACAGAAAGAAAAAAAAAAAAGCTTCTCCCTAATTCTTTAAAAATGTCAAATAATACCATGGTTTCTACAGAAGGAAATGAATTCAGTTATTGCTTCTTCAAAAGCCTCTCCTAATTCACTTGATAGAATAATTGCCCATATTTAGTAGCATCAGGTCTATTCATTCATTTCCTTATGTGATTATTCAGATGATGTATGTCTTACTTGTATACAAGATAAAAGAGGACTTTTTTTTTGCTGCTTTTGTTTGACTTTTTTTTTTTTTCAATTGTCCGTACAAGATATGGTCAATTGATATTCGTTGATTGAATGAATGATTGAGTCTGGTCCATGGTCCTGAGTGCCCTTATAGATAATACGAATTAACATGATCTGATCATACACACAGAGTGATATAAACATGAGTACAAGATAGACTAGAGAAACCATGGACCTCAGATTCTGAGATAGTTCATTTCAATCAGGCATCAAAGGAAAATGCAGTGACACTATTTCCTCTCTAGTTAGCCATTTTAGGAGATTGTTTTGATGCAAGAATACACACATTTCCCTTCTGACTATTAGGATTTTTGTGTGCAGGTGATAGAAAACTTAACTCACACTGAATTTTAACAAGAGAGAGTAGAATTACAAGAAATGTTGTATAAAAACCCAGCAGAGGGCTAGTGAAATAGTTCTCTTGGATTTTGCACTACTTTGCCTTATGCAAGAACCAGGCTCAAGCCCAGACTCCAGTGCATTGAAATAAACTTGGGTGCTATGTTCCACCACCACCACCCCTGTCTCTATCTAGAAACCAAACCAGACCAAGTAGAACATCAAGAGATGAAAGTACAAAAAACCCAAGTTGAAAAACATTTAGGTAGTAACTTGTACCTCTAAAATATTCATTAAAACAATGCCTAGACTCATGGTGTATGATACCCAGGTAAATAGAGCATTAGTGAGCCAGAGGATATATAAAAGAAATTACTCAGAGCTTAATACAGAGAAAAAAATGTGAGAAGTGCAGATATGGCTAATAATGATCGACTTCATATATTGAAGGAGTCTAAAATCTATTTAGAGACCACAGCAGGAGAAGAGAGAAAGAATGAAAAAGGTACAATATTTCAAAAGAGAACTAGAGCAGAAAAGAGTTGATAGTTTTCTGAAACTGTTGCAGGACTCCAGGCAAAGACTAAAATATCCCAAAGAATCCAAGGCTGGGTAGGTAAAAAAGAAACTCAGCTCTAGACACAGAACAGGAGAGAGAGAGAGAGAGAGAGAGAGAGAGGCAGAGAGAGAGAGAGAGAGAGAGAGGAGAACCAGTTATAACTCTGGTGGTACATGTGCTGCTGGTGAGTTCAGAGAGAGAGAGAGAGAGAGAGAGAGAGAGAGAGAGAACCAGTTATCACTCTGGTACATGTGCTGCTGGCGATTGAATTTGGGATTTCATACTTGAGAGTCCAGTGCATTATCCACTCTGCTACCTCCCAGACCATGAGACAAGTTCTTGAAAATCATTGTTAAGGAATTCTACTTCTGAATTTGAAGGAAACGTGTTGGATGGGATGAGTTGGGAAGAAAGATGAATACTGGATGACCTCATATATAGGTAGAACTCAGGAGACAGTCAGAAAGGAAGAACATGGGGCAAAACTTGGACTAGAGGTGGTTTACTGCACCAAAGCCAGTGAAGAAGAATGGGAGAGAAGGTTAAGGAGAGGTTTGGGGGTCCTAGGCCAAGGGTGAGAGTATGCAGATAGCCATCACAAGGAACTGGGAAATTGTGCTCATGCATAAACAGTTGAGCTGGAAAACATTTACACTGTACTTGTAAATCACCATACACATATATGAGCTATTAATAAATAAAGCAAGGGAACTGACAAAGTAAAACAAAGCCTTAGTTTATGATTACAGATCTGAGGTTGCAATATAGGAGGAAGGGATCCCAGTGGCCCATAACAGAGCAAGTTCAGTGCTTTGCTGTGTGTTCATGTATATTCTGACAAGATGTCCAGCGTCCCCCCAAACATAAACAGACATGTAAAACATTTCCTTAATCATACTGACAATATGATCATTCATAAGTGGAAAACTATATCTGTGTTCAAATACAAATCTATACTTTGAAAAAAGAAGTCTCTTCATGAATAACGGTAAAAATATTATCGAGACTTAGATAATCCATTACAAAAACAACAACAACAAAAAACACCTAACTTTAGAGAGCTTTGAAAGTCAGATGGAAGAAAAATAATTCTATTTTTAATCATGAGCAGCTAATAACAAAGAACTAATTACAAACAAGGTGGTAAATGTAATGGTACAGTTAAATAAATAATGACTGCATAAAGCAGTGTCTAATGTGCTTAAAATATGAAATCAAAAGCACATAATAACAAAGTGAAGAAGGGATTGAAATTGACATCTTCAAAAAATAGTGAGAAGGTACAAATTAAATATTAAACTATGATAGGATACATGTAATTTTAGTTTACCAGTGGAAAAAAAAATTGAAGGAAATGTACACAAGTAGTGAAAAATAGCACCAACGAATATACACACACTTCAGTATACAGTTAACTTATCCTATTTATTTTGTTTTCTTGCCACCAGGTACCAGCAGTTTGAATACACCATTCACAGTGGCCGTTTTTTCCTTCCCCTGCCCCCTTTTTTCTTTCTGTATTTTATTTGATAGGACAGATAAATTGAGAGGGGAGAGGGAGAAAGATTCCTACAGATCTGTTTCACCACTTATGAAGCCTTCCCCCTCCTGTAGGTGGGAAGTGGGGACTCGAACCCAGGTCCTTGCACATGGTAACATGTGCACTCAGATGGGTGCATTACCATCCCACACCTATTTATTTGTTTTTAAATAGACCACTGCTTAATTCTGGTGTGTGGTTGTGCTGAGGATTGACTCTGGGTGCTTAGAACCTCAGGTATGAAGGTCATTTTGCATAACCATTATACTGTTTCCCGAGCAGTAACCAATTCAAAAGAAGATAAGGATATATAAAAAAAAAAATGATACAAGGAAAGCAGGACATATACAGTAAATAGAAATGGGGAGAGGGTATCATTACCCAAAGCCTATAATTAACACATCTCTGTGCACCTGTAATCCAAGAAGTGTTAAAAATAAAATAGCAAAGCCAACCTAAAAAATGAAACTAGGGAAACAATAAGATTAAGAGTAGAAATTACTAAAATGGTAAGACAATCACAATAAACATGATTAGATTAAATCCACAATCTGTTTCATGACTGATATTTTGAGGATATTTAGCAGAAGTAAAAAGCACCAACAATCAACAATCAGTATCAGAAATCAAAGAGACATCACTACAGTTCTTTCAGTTCTGAAAAGTCTAAGGAGAAAAAAAAAACTGCCAACAACTTTGAAAATTTAGAAAAATGGGAATATTTCTATTTTGATTTTTTTTTAGTATTGTATGTTACCCTTTATTTATTTTTAAATTTCTTTATTGAGGAATTCTATTTTAATTATTATTAGCAACTTAGTAATGGGTTTACAAGATTATAAGATTATATGGTTACAATTCCACACCTCACCTACCATCAAACATTTTTATTTTAAAAAGGACTTATCAGAATAGGCAAAAAGAGGGTGGGGGTAGATAGAATAATGGTTATGCAAAGAGGCTCTCATGCCTGAGGCTCCAAAGCCCCAAATTCAATCCCCCGTACCACCATAAACCAGAGCTGAGTAGTGCCGTGCTCTAGGGAAAAAAAAAAAAAAAAGCCAGAATTGACAAAAAGGGATGGAGAATATGAATATAAATAGTACTATCAACAAACTGTTTTCAGCTGTCATATCCCTGAAGGATTACCTCAGCTGTACGTAGAGAATCACATTTCTTAAAACCTTGCTTTTTCCAGCTTGCGTGATGTCTAAGTCTGTGTGTCACCTTGGTTACACCATTCTACCCACATGTGTGTTCCAACTGTCCTCCAGATGTTTATGTGAAGGTATTGTTTGGTGAGAGTAACATTTAAATCTATACTCTTGAGTAGAGCAGATTATTCTGCCATGTTGTGGTCCATCCAATCAGGTAGAGGCAAGATCTGAGAAAAAGGGTGACCTGGGGGGGGGGGGGGGTTGTCCTCTAAACAGTAACTCTTCCTGGACTTTGTCTTGCCAGCTTGATTTGCAGGTTTTGGATTTACTGTGACACTAAAATTGCATGAGGCCATTTTTATTTCGTAACTTTTATTACAGTGTATCATTATGGTTAATTCATTTTTTATTTTAATTAATTTATTTATAAAATGGAAACACTGACTAAACCATAGGATAAGAGGGGTACAATTCTCACCACCAGAGCGCTGTATCCCACCACCTCTCCTGATAGTTTTCCTATTCTTTAACCCTCTGGGAGTATGGAGCCATGGTCATTATGGGGTGCAGAAGGTTGAAGGTCTGGCTTTTGTGCAGAAGGTTGAAGGTCTGGCTTCTGTAATTGCTTCCCCACTCATCATGGACGTTGACAGGTCAATCCATACTCCCAACCTCTCTCTCTCTTTCCCTAGTGGGGCAGAGCTCTGGGGAAGTAGGGCTCCAGGACACATTGCTGGAGTCACCTGCCCAGGGAGGTCTGGCTGACATCATGGTAGCATCTGAAACCTGGTGGCTGAAAAAGAGTTAACATAAAAAACCAAACAAATTGTTGACTAGTCATGAACCTAAAGGCTGGAATATTGCAGATAAAGATTTGAGGTCTCCATTTTGGAAGTATCTAGTAGGTCTATTTTAGGTATATTCCAAAGGGTCCATGATTTTACTAGATTTTGCCTGACATCTGATATGCAGGCAGACCCAGGTTATTATCTGGGGAGATCATGTCATGGCTGGAAAAAGGGCTAGAAATCTGGATCAGGGCAGAGAGTAGCTTCCATAAATATAGGAAAAGTGTATAAATATTGTTGACTATAAACCCCACTGATCTGATCAATAGGGCCCATATTCAGCATAGGAGCCTATATAACCTCTACATCCACTTGCATTCTGTGGTCATGAGTAGGAACATTCCGAGTTGCACCAATTTCAGGGCCCATCATCTTCAAGTGGTAGATAGAGTATGTTATCCACCCCCATTTCAGAGGGTAGAACATTCTCTACCATTGCTGATCCACATTGAAGGGTCTATTATGTTGTTCCTGTGGAGATGACCAGTGATAATGGAGAGAGGGATCTATTTGAGGTCTAGGCTCATTGTGTTTGTGTGGGAATCCCAGGACTCCCTGACTAGGGCCCCAGCTGATGGGGTGGCCTGCTAGTGACTAAAGAGTCATCATTAAAACACTTTAATGTCAGTCTCTTGCCCTTATTCAGCTTCTGTAGTCCTTACTTTGATAAGGTTAGCTTTGGAGTAACTGAGGGAAGTGTAATAGGAAGTAGATGAGGAGGTCTAAGTAGAAACTATTTCATTAGGTACGCTAAGGTGTCCTTTTACATCTTTCTACTTGCTTGCTTCATTTATTGATGAGTCCACTTTTTAAGAGCTTCACACATGCACACACACATATTGCTGATTCTAATTCACTAGAAAATACCAAGTATATTGGTAGATTATTTTCTTTTTTAAAATAAAACTTTATTTTTAAATTTTTTACTTTTGTATATTACAGAATTACATGTCAACAGGGGTTTGAATCTACACCATTCCCACCACCAGAATTCTGAATCTTCACTCTCCCCACTGCAATCCACCACAGTTCCCCTAAAGTTTTACACATGGGCCAACCATCTTCTCTACAACTATCTGTCCACATTTAAACATAGTTGCCCCCTTTTTTTTCTGATCCAATCCTCTCTTCCCCTCTAAGCCACTCATAATGTTATAGCTACTTCTGTATGTCCCTCTTCCTTTCCTTCTCTCTCTCTATCTCTCTGGGTGATGATGCAGCTGGAGTTAAGAGTCCTGATCTTCATCTTATCACTTCTCTCCCGCTAGGAGTATGGATCAAAGTTGTTTATGGGGAGCAGGAGGTAGGAGGTTTGGCTTCTGTAGCTGCTTCTCCACTGAGCATGGGTGTTGACAGGTCAATCCATATCCCCAGCCTGTTTCTATCTTTACCTAGTGGAGATGTGAGGGTCCAGGACACAATGGTGAGGTCGTCTACCTAGAGAAGTCGGGATGGAGTCATGGTAGCATCTGTAAGTTGGTGTCTGGAAGGTGGCATGACCTAAGTTGAAACAAGATGGTTAATGAACAGGAACCAGAATATAGCATTGGAGCAGATAAGATTAGGGATTTTAGGGTAGAAGAAAGCTAGGAGAACCATTTTAGGTGTGTTTCTGGGAGCATACAACTATGGTAGTTTTTCCCAAGTTTGGTAGCTAGCCCAAGGATGGATAAGAGTATTGTCTGAGAGCATGGTGTCAGAGTAGAGAAAAGGGCTAGAAAGTTGGATTAGAGCAGGGAGTAGCTCCCATTTTTTTATAAAAAAAAATCTGTGGCTAAAATTAACTATTTTCCTCCATCCACTTGCTCCAGGGTCCATTTGTAAATCCATATTTATATTTACCACCAGAGCCTGTGTAACCTCTGAGTTCTTAATCTACACCCTAGTATGGCTTTTAAACGTTAATCTTTTCTTTTGTATTATAATTATATTACTATAGTCAATTACTGAGAAAAGACATTTAAGAGTTAGAGCAATTTCATTTAGCTTATAGGTGTTGGGGCCCTAAGTGAACCATGGACTTTGGCTCCTGACATTAATGTCTTTTTCAAAGCTGAGATTTATCTTATAGCTTCCTGATTAGTTACTTATCTCTGTGGCAGTATTTGTCCTTGTCGATGCCATACAGAAACAAAAAGTAACATAGCAGGAGAATTTGATGAGCATTCGATGTAGATGTCTTGTTCCTTTGAGAATTGAGGCTAGGTTATGTTTCCTGATGCTGAATATTCAGAAGAAAAGACAAGTAGGGTTTTCAGAAGGAGAGGTTTCACAGTGATTTATTTAGTTGCAATAGCAAACTCAATCAAGGAAATCTGCAGCTGGGATGACCTTTCAGAGCAGTCTCAGACTCTCGCAAAGAGGGGAGGCCTTTATACTCCCTGCATGGATCAGCTGCAGAGGCAGCATAACCTTGGCCAATCCAGATGCCTTCAGCTAAGGACATTTACCCAAGCAGAGTACGATTTTAAACTTTGTTTTATAGAACAAAGAGAAATTTAGAGGGAAGAAGGATAGAGAGGGAGAGAGAGAGACACCACTAGCACTGCTTTATCATTTATGAAGCTTTCCCTCTGTAGGTGGGGACTGGGGGATTGAACCCAGATCCTTGTGCACTGTAATTTGTACACTTCACCAGGTGTGCTACCACCTGTTCCCTAGATCAGTACCTATGAGGGAACATTGGATGCAGAATTGCACTATGTGAGGAGAGATATTTGGGGAACTCTAAAATGGGACTTTTGAGTGACTTCTCAACTTAGGTAAGGAGTGAAACTTTTGTGGGCTGGGCAGTGGTGTGCACCCAGTCAAGTGCACATAATACTATGTGGAAGGATATGCTTGCAAGGATTCGGGTTCAGGCCTTGCTCCTCACCTGTAGTGGGGATGCTTCATGAGTGGAGAAGTAAGACTGCAAGTGTCTATCTTTCTTTTTCCTTCTCTGTCTCCCCCTCCTCTCTTAGTTTCTCTCTGTCCAACTGAATTAAAAGAAAAAGAAAAGCCACCAGAAATGATGAATTCATAGTGCTGGCACCAAGCTCCTGTGACTGGAGAAGGAGGGAAAAAAAAAAAAAGAGTGGACCTTTTTACCAGCACATCATGGAGTTATTGTCAATACTGATGTATGTAGCCATCGCACGATGGGAAACAAGGCATAAAGGGTTATTTTGGGGTACACCATAGCATTTGCTGATGATTAACAGAAAGCAATAGAGCTACAAGGGCTGAAGAACATCTGTATTCTTCCTGTGATAGTGGGCCCCTAAAACCTGGCAAAGGATCACATAATCTACTTCTTTTTAAAAAAATTTCTATGTTGGAGAATTGTAATCTACTTCTAAACAGAAACTCAGAGACTTGGACCTTTTCACAAAACAATACCTGAGAGATGACTGGATCACAGAAGTGCTTGGTTACTATAATTTAGGTACTAATGTTGTGTGATTCTTATTATCATATACATTATATACATATATTTGTATATATTAAGTTTGATTACATAGTGGATAGAGATAGAAATTGAGAGGAAGGGGGGAGGAGTAAGAGAGTGAGAGACACCTGCAGTACTGCCTCAAAGCTTTTGAAGCTTTCCCTCAAAAAGTGGGGACCAGGATCTTGAATCTGGATCCTTGAGCATTATAACATGTGTGCTCAATCAGGTGTGTCACCACCTGGCCCCTATAGAAGCATTTTATAAGCTTGCCATACAGAGTGAAGCTGTCATTAGAATTGTCTTTGAATGGATCATTGAATCACTGGGACATACAATGACCAGCAGGGCATATTGGGTGAATCAGTAATTGCAGATAGAAAGATATCTACCTATAGATTTTTATTAACTGTTGCTTCTGGATGTTTTACCTTGTGCTATTAAGTTATGGTTTCTGAGAGCATTTGGGATTTTTATCTAAACAGATGTGAACCTAGTTCAAGGACTCTATGTACTGAAATTGGAGAATCCAAGTTTATTGTTATTATTATTACTATTAGTATTATTATTATCTTCCAGGGTTATCACTGGGGCTCGGTGCCTGCACCATCAATCCACTACTCTTGGTAGCATTTCCCCCCCCCCCCCCAGTTTTGTTGCTGTTTGTTGTTGGATAGGACAGGGAGTGTTGGTTTGCTTCTAATTCTGCTTCTAAGACCCCTTCTGTTTTGATCATCACGTTAGGTTCGCTTGCATTGCTTAACACTGTGGTCTATTTACATAATCACTGTTTTGTTTAAGACCCACACTGGTTTAATCCCCACTGGTTTAATCCCCACTGGCTCATGCTTTTTTTCCACTCTGCCCCCTTATCCTATGTACTTCCTGTTTTCCACCATACCACTTCTTAGAAGATATTTAAAGGCAGATTCTTTTCTGATTAAACACATTGAATTGTGTTCCTGCTCAGCTATGAGTTCCTGGTCGTCTCTCTCCCACCCATGAAGCTAGCCCAGCATAGTTCCTGATCTCTGTCCCATGCAACAGCCTAGGCTGGCTCCAGTCGAGTTCTCTCCAACCCAGAGAACACGTGCTTGGGAAGAAGCACCCTCAGGCTATCCCAGCAAGGGAGAAACAGAGTGGAGGGAGAAGAGGAGAGAAAGATAGATACCTACAGACCTGCTTCACTGCTTATGAAACGACCCCCCACCCCCGCAAGTGAGGAGCCAGGGCCTCAAATCGGGATCCTTGCTCGAATTGGGATTCTTGCATGGGTCCTTGTCCTTCGTACTTGGTACAGTACACCTGCCTCTCCCCAAAATTATTAATTTGAATATTCATTTCACTGGTTATATATAAATAAATGTGATGTTACTTTTACTATGAGTCTGTGAAGTCATTTCCTTTAGTACCATTAATATGATTCACCATGGTAGATGGTATGGTTGATAATATCTGATAGTGTTTGCTGCTTCCCACTAAGGAGGGGTTGTATATCCCCACCCTCTCCTCTAACAGCAGGCTTGAATCTGTACATTGCAATGAAATGAAATGACCAATTAGCATAAATGATGTGTGTCACTTCCAAATAAAGGCTGTCAGTGTCATTGCATGGTCTGCCTCTCAGCTCCCTCTCCTCCCCCACAAAATAAGAACTTTTACAACCAGGGGCTGAACCATCAGTCTGATCTGACAGAGATTCATGCTACAAGGCTGTGGCTGACTCATGATGCAAATGCAAAGTGAAAGAGAAATAAGTGTCTGCTGCTGCAAGAGAGGGCTTTGAGAGACCTGCTTGTTAGCACAGTTATAATTTAGCCTAAACTGATATGGAGACCACTGAATTTCCTCTGTCTCATTTTGTCCATTCTGCGTGGAGACGTGACACAAACCTTAAAATGGACCACAGGTCACCAGATTATAGTCATTCTCTATGGTAGATTGTTACTGGAGATAAACTGACATTTGTAGCTCATTCCCAAATCTGGCCATTTTTGTATTTTGGTGTGCTATTTTGTGGTGACCGCAAACTCCAGGAAAAGAAAGGAAGACAGGGGGAGGGGGAATAGGAAAGACAAGTTGGCAAACACATTCTTGCTGGGATGGGAGATGACCAGAAAGGTAATAGTTGCTGTGTGATAAGAAGAAGGATGGGAGTCGGGCGGTAGCACAGCAGTCTAAGCGCATGTGGAGCAAAGTCCAAGGACCGGTTTAAGGATCCCTGTTTGAGCCCCTGGCTCCTCACCTTCAGGGAAGTCGCTTCACAAGCGGTGAAGCAGGTCTGCAGGTGTCTATCTTTCTCTCCCCTCTCTGTCTTCCCCTCCTCTCTCCATTTCTCTCTGTCCTATCCAACAACGACGACAGCAATAACGGCAACAATAACTACAACAATGGCAACGAAAGGGAATAAATAAATGAATAAATTATTTAAAATTTAAAAAAGAAGAAGGAGAAGAAGGAGGAGAAGTAGAAAAAGATAAATTACTATTTTTGAATTTGCATATTTGGAAAATAGGTCGTATTGATTCTTTTGGAAGTAATGCTATCAGTAGTCTGTACTATGCTTTGGATAGAATCAAGGGGAAGAGCATAAAGCTTTCTTTTGAATTTAAAGTTAGTGTGCATCTGCCATATCTCAAACACAAGCACACACCTGCCTGAATACATTCAGGTATTCACCAACTTGATAAGATAAGCTTTTCTTACTTCCATTGATGTTAGTACTCAAAAATAGTAGTACAGGCAGCCAAGACATAATTTTAGTTAAAGACATTTTTATATGTCTAATTTATTTCATTTTGGAAGCTGGAAAGAAAATCCTTGTTGGCCCATATTACTTAAATTTTATACAAATGTAAAAAGTATATCTTACCAAAAATCATAGATCATTCTTAAGAGCCACATTTAAAATATGCTGTTATGTTAGACACTGTGGTGAGCCACTTGATATGTAAACAGAAGCAAGATGGAAGGTCTCACCTGCAAAATAAAGCTTTGAAAATTAGGCCCACCAGTTTATTTTTTTTTTAGCTTTGGTTTTCCCACATTTCACCTGGAGAAAATCCCAGAGAAAATTGGCCCAAGTCTTTTGATTGGCACAGAATCCTTTCATGTGTATATATCTCTATCCCCTGACTTCTGCCTTTCTCTCTTACTTGGTGACCTAGAAACATCTAGTACCTTGTCCTCTTTCTTTCAATTGAATGGTAGGAGGCATAATTCTAAGAGTCTGCTTCTCTGTGTCACATCACACGTTTGTTACTGTCTTCCCTCGTCAAAAGTCTTACAATTCCAAATAAGATGTTAGCACTTTAATCCTCCCCACCCAGGTTCAGCTTTCTGAAGGAGATGGGCTCAGTCACTTAGCAATTAAATGTCAGATCAGGAGTTTGAGTCTATTACTGTTACCAAAGCTTAAGTTAATTTCAAGATACCTTATTTCATTTTAAGGAAATTAAATTTTAGAATGAAATACGTGTACATGGCAGAGACAGCACACAATTTCTATGCTAATGACCACACATAAAGATAGAGAATTGGGCTTTCAGATGGTCATGCTATTCAAAATAGTTGATCTAACTACTAAAAGGAGCAATTTGACTCTTTCAGCATGTTCAATTTAATGTATGTACCTCTGGGAACAAGAAATGTTATAACCTACATGATACTAGATTTCTCTAATGTTCATGATTAATATATCTCAGGGCAATAACTTGGTAAAATTACTTTTTTTTTCTTTCCAGAGTGGAGACAGAATTTCAGGCATCTTCTTTCTTCTCAACTTTTCAAAGTTGTCAATACATTTCCTAAGGTTGGGATTTTTGCCTTGAACTGTTTCTGAGATGCTCATTTCCCTGAGAAGTGCTCAGTGAGCCTGAGGCAGAGTTTGAGGCAAATAAATGAAACAGTACCCAAGTGCATTTTAAACATTATGCTTCGTTGGTAAATGAAAATGTTCCTTTCAGATTGGTTAATCTGTTCAGTGCTTCAGGACCTAGGAGGGATGATGTCACACTTGGCCGCATTGATGAGAGGACACAGAGAATGGGAAAACCCTACTTTCCAGCTTTTCTCCTTATGAACTCATAATAACCTGATGGCTGTGACTACAAGTTAAACATGTTGCTTTTAAATATTTGCCCTTAGCATTCAGTTGAAGATTCCTTGGAGGTGCCTGTGCTGCTCTGATTTCTTTCTTTATTTTTGTTTTTTTTAAAAAATTTTTTTAACTTAAGAAAGGATTAATTAACAAAACCATAGGGTAGGAGGGGTACAACTCCACGCAATTCCCACCACCCATTCTCCATATCCCACTCCCTCCCCTGATAGCTTTCCCATTCTCTATCCCTCTGGGAGCATGGACCCAGGGTCATTGAGGGTTGCAGAAGGTAGAAGGTCTGGCTTCTGTAATTGCTTCCCCGCTGAACATGGGCGTTGACTGGTTGGTCCATACTCCCAGTCTGCCTCTCCCTTTCCCTAGTAGGGTGGGTTTCTGGGGTAGCTGAGCTCCAGGACACATTGGTGGGGTCTTCAATCCAGGGAAGCCTGGCTAGCATCCTGATGGCATCTGGAACCTGGTGATTGAAAAGAGAGTTAACATACAAAGCCAAACAATTTGTTGAGCAATCATGGACCCAAAGCTTGGAATAGTGGAGAGGAAGTGTTAGGGAGGTACTCACTGCAAACTCTAGTGTACTTCTGCTTTCAGGTATATATTTTGCAGTAGTTTATGGATATGTGTGAACATAAGCTCTCTCTCACAGAAACTGGTGTATATCTAGGTTTTGTGACTTTGTTAGAAAGTGAACCACCTGAGATGAAATTAGAGTGTACTATAAAAGGAAAGGTCTCACCCGAGTAATGAAGCTGAAGGGTTGTCATTCCACACGTGAAGTCTCTGGACACAGTCTGAGGTGAAGCATGTTGAGGTGGCAATCATTGCATTGGTTAGGTTGTGATCGGCGGATGCAATATTATTTGATATGGATTGAGAGAGGCATACGGAAAAGTGGGCCCTATCCAAAGGTTCCAGGACTGGGGGAGGTAGGGGCTCTATAGTGGAGATTTGAGGTTCCTGCTGTCTTAGGGTTCAAAAAGACAATCGATAGTTAATGTTATCATCACATTATTTGGTAATTGGGTTAACTTTGAAAAGTCCTTTTGTGTTGTAGAGCCAGATGTTGTAGTGTGAGGGCCGCAGAGAAGAGAGAGAGAGAGGGTCCGGAGCGAAGAGGAAACACAAATCTTTATTTGCGCTGGCACCTCAGAGTTGGGCGTTAGAGAAGCAGGTTGGGCCACGTGGAGGTAGAGAAAATGGCCGCCTCACGCAGTAACCTTTCCTGTGTCTGAACACCAGAGTGGAGCGCCGGCAAGAGAGCGAGGTGCGGAAAACGAAGGGTTTTTATAGGAGTAGCTTTCGCGAGAATGGGAAGGGGGAGGAGTAACCATAGCACTCTAGGATAGGATGATAACTCTCGTGAGAATGGGAGGGGGGAGGAGTAACCAGAGCACTCCAGATATTGCAGGGTTATAGACAATGTCCTGAGGGCACAACATGGCTGAACAGGCACTCCGAGAATGTCCCAACTCTCCAGGGAACTAGCAGTAGCCTGAGGGGACAACATGGCAGATGTGACTGCATTGGCACAATTTCCCAGCATCTCCCCCTTTCCTTTTATCTAATGCCCAGGGCAACAGTGTGTAAAGTCTATGAACTACTCAGGGTCAGTCTATGAAAAACCAGCAACGTGAAGGGAAGGAAGCTGCTGTAAAATTGTCTAAAGTGTCCAAAGGGTATACCAGCAAATCCGATAGAAGTCTCAGTCCAAAGTAGGCGACTAGGGGGAGAAATGGCAGGGGATGAAATGCTGCATGAGGAAGGTCAGCCTCTGGAATTCTGCTTTTCTGTAGATTGTGAGCTGGAACCACCAAAACGTGACAGGTCAAAGCAAAAGCAGGAAAGGCAGACAGGCAGTAAAATGGTTCTGTCCTTGGAGTCTGCGAATCAGATTCTTCAGATCGCGTCAGGTGACATCTAGGGTTTCGGGGGGTGTGCCACTGTAGTCGTGCCATCTAGTGGGTGATGTCAGGGTGTGCAGGGGTCTAGATGTTTTTTTTTTTCTGGGATTCCTGTGGAAGAAACATAAACAATCTGCTTCTCGTGGTTAGCAGGGCATCTGATTTGATTGCTTTATAGAAAAAGAGGTTTGGTGCCTTGACCAACTGAGTATTGGGGGATATATCTTTCCTATTCATTTATGATTATATTTTATATTATTTTTCATGGTAGTCAGCCGTTTATCTGGAAGGTCCTGGGTGATTCATGGGGAAAAAGACCTTATCTTTTAACAAAGACTCTAAGGTGTAGGGAAGCGGGAACTATCTTATCCCTTTTTTTTTTTTTTGTATCTTGCCTTTTGTTGCCCTAGTTGTTCTTGTTGTAATTATATTGTTCTTATTGCTGATATTGTGGTTGTTGGATAGAACAGAGAGAAATGGAGAGAGGAGGGAAAGACAGAGGGAGAGAAAGATACCTGTAGACCTGCTTCACCGCCTGTGAAGTGATTCCCCTGCAGGTGAGGAGCCGGGGGCTCAAACTGGGATCCTCAAGCCAGTTCTTGCACTTAGCGCCACCTGCGCTAAACCTGCTGCGCCACCACCCGATTCCCAGGAACTATCTTTTAACATAAACTCTATGGCTATGCCAATAGCAACATTGAGGGCACATGTGGCTCCCCACATGTCCCCGTCTTATATCATGTTTTGATGTTTGGCGGACTTTGTTTTGTGGCAGGGTGGACTGTGCCTGTCTTAGGTTGGGGATCAGCCTTCCGTCTTACCCGTCACTGGAACACCTGGTCATTTTTGCCCAGTAGTACCAGGTGCCCTGTCTTAGGTTGACTGGATAGTGCTAGTTTCCTCTTACCCATCATTGGCTAGCCAGCCCTCTACATGGTGGATGTTCTGATGGAGGGGGGCAAATCCTCCACAGCAATAGTTTGAGACTCTGTTTGAAATCTAGCAGCAAAGCCACTTCTTCACTGAACAGTATGGCCCCTGCTGTGATGAGGTTTGCTGGCTCCTCTCAACCAGAGGGGCTGGAGCAGCAGGCAGGAGACTTCCCAGAGCTAGAAGATTCTGTCTGCTACAAATTTTGTTTGACAAGTAAGTGAATTTCAGCTGTCAAGTCTTCACATGAAAAAGCATCTACTCAAATGAAAATTTCTGGAAATCCATTTGGACCCCTGTTCTCTGACATCGCCCCCTGAAACCAATGATGTGACCTGGCACGACCTGAAGAAACAGATTCACAGACTCCAAAGATCACTCTCTACAGAAAAGCAGAATTCTGGTGACTGACATTCCCCATCAAGACAGACATGCAGTGTTTCATCCCTTGGCATTTTCTTCTGTGGTCAGCTACTTTGGACTGACACCTCCATCGGACTTACTGGTACACGCTGCTGTGTTTCTCAAAGACTAACTTCAGCCAATTGCCTTGAGACTTTATAGACCATGCCCCCTCGCCTGCAGGCTCTTCCCCAGAGGTAGAAAACTCCCCCTCCTTATTAGGTTATGCCCACAGAAGCATGAAGCGCCCCAAGAGGCAAGAGATGCCCACAGAGGCATGAAGCGTTCCCAGAGGCAATAAATGCCCTTTCGCCTGCTAGGCCTTGCCCTTTGAGGCAGGAAACGTTCCCCTTGGCATCACACTGGTTATTGCTGTTCGCCTATTTTGTTTTCCATGTCTTATGCCAGTTCTTTTGAAAACGCCTGTACGATATAGGTTTCTGTTCACCCCACAATGGCCATTAGTTAAAAAGAAAGGGGGAGATGTTGGATAGTATGTCAGCTCCCCCTGGCTTCTGCTTAACCATATGCCTATATAGGGATAGATTTAATCCCATTCAAAGCTTTGGTCTATTTACATAAATCACTTTTACATTTACATAAAGCACTCCCTCCAGGGCATTGATGGTTCAGTGATAGGATTCTCACCTGCTCCACCCCCTCTTTGTCACATTCTGATTTTCACCAGTCACTTTTCTCTCCACCCTCTCTATGTCACATCCTGTTTCTACCCTACTTGGCAAGTATATATAAAGACAGCATTGTGAGTTTTAGGGTACCTTTAGTTTAGCTTAGCTCGGCTTAGATTGTGCTGCGTCCTGCATGAATAAAGAGATACTGCCTACAGCTCAACCATGAGTCTGTTACCCACCCGTGAAGCCAGCCCGGTGAAAACAACATAGCCCGGCGAAAACAACACTTTTGTTATGGTTTGCTGTACAGTACCCAGTATCTTGTATATAGCTGTGCTATTGGATGCTTCTAATCTACTTGGTCTAGGCTTTTGAGAGAGTCTGCATATCAAATACACAGCCTATATATTAAAAAGATTCAGTTTGTGTTTTGAAAAACTTTGAGACATACAATTGATTTTCCCCCTTTCATATTAATTAACTACTGATTTATATGTCTACATTTTGCTAGGAGTGTACATAAACACCATTCCCACCACCAAAGGACTGTGACCCATCCCTCCCACCCACTCCCACCCCCCACTGGCCCAGGAAGCTGCATGTCTACCCCTCACCACAGGGCTTTTACTTTGGTGCTGCTGCTCTGATTTCTTTGAAACTTTTACTGATAATATGGGTTGAACCATTTAACAGTCACATTCATACCTCCAGTCATGACGCCCCACCTCCCATATGTGATTGGATGAGGTGTATGAATTTTGGACTAAGGCTTGGTTCAGCATTCTCCATCATGAATTGGGAATTTTTTTAAATTTTATTTATTTTCCCTTTTGTTGTCCTTGTAGTCTTTTTATTGATGTTGTAGTTGTTGTTGTTATTGGATAGGACAGAGAGAAATGGAGAGAGGAGGGGAAGACAGAAAGGGGGAGAGAAAGACAGACACCTGCAGACTTGCTTCACCGCCTGTGAAGCGACTCCCCTGCAGGTGGGGAGCCGGGGGCTTGAACTGGGATTCTTATGCCGGTCCTTGCGCTTTGCGCCACCCGCTGTGCTACCGCCCGACTCCCATGAATTGGGAATTTTTTTTACTTCATCATAAACCCCCCACACACACACACACACTTTATAGGGAGGGAGTCTGATGGTACAGTGCAGTTGTTGACATATGGATACAACTTCTCATCCCCCTGTGATAGGTGTCTGCAAAATACTCCCCCAGTCTAGATCCTTTTCCACCATCATGCACTGATGCTTGAGTGATCCTCCATCCCATCCTTTCCCTCCTTCCTCAGAGTCCTTTGCTTTGGTGTGATACATTGTACCCAGTCCTATAGTAAATAATAAAATAGAAAGACTTGTGTAGTGCTTTGTTGGGGGTTTAAGAAACCTGAGGTTATTTAGGGTTATTTAGGTACATAAAAACTGTGGCAGCAAATCAGGGGAAATGGCTGGCTAGCTATTATTGCAGGGAGCTGTGAGTCCTTAAGCTTGTCACCAGTGTTCAAACACATGTGTTCAGATTCCTCTGGAAGCGGCATGGCAGGTCCTGGGAGAAGGCGAGCTGGCAAGAACAGCAGGAACAGAGAGACAAATGGGAGAAGAGCCAAAAGGGGCCAAACACCTGCTTAAATAGCCTCACAATCCTTTGTGAGTTTGTGTAAGTACACTGTATGTTCATCACGCTGACGTCCCCTCAGGTGGGGATAGGGGGCTTGAACCCAGGTGCTCTCATATGGTAACATGTGCACTGGGTAAACCACCACCCAGCCTCCAAGGATGATCTCTCTTGGCTAGCTGATATGTAAAGCTGGGAGCTGCCGGTTGGTTTTCTGTTCCCCTGTAGATGGATTATAGAAATGGCAGCCCCCCCCATAAAAAACCAAGCTGCTGTTTCATCTATGTGGGTTCTTTTGTCTGCCCTAATTTCATAGAATAGAGCATGAACATAAAATGAGGTAGGAATGATACTCAATTGTCCCCCTTCTGTTCTCCCCATCCTCTGATTTCAAAGGGCTCCCATATTTCTGGTGTCCCTGAAAAGGTATCAATGGGGGTGGGGGTAAGTAGCATAATGATTATGCAAACAGACTATCATGCCTGAGGCTCCAGAGTCCCAGGTTCAATCCCCCACACCACCATAAGCCAGAGTTGATAAGTGCTCTGGCTAAAAAACAACAAAAAAAAAAAAAAAAGGAAGGAAGGAAAGAAGGAAGGAAGGAAAGAAGGAAGGAAGGAAGGAAGGAAGGAAGGAAGGAAGGAAGGAAGGAAGGAAGGAAGGAAGGGAAAGAAAGAAAAGTATCATTGGAAGAGCAAAAAGCACGAAGAGACTCGAGTGTTACCTTCCTTGACTGCCTACTGCCAGACTGTGGAACTGCAGTGGCTGTCTCTCTGTTTCAAGACCATCGCCTTTATCAAGTGTTGTATGCTTTACATTGGGTTGTTCTAGCTCTCCCCCACCAAGAAAATTGGATCAGTCCTGCTAATTTCGTGGGCCCCCTTGGTCCCGCCCCAAGGAACCCCGAGAGGGTTCCAGAGTTGGAGAGTTGGAGAGTTGAAGAGTTAGAGAGTGCTTGGCGCCGTCGCGGGGCAAAGAGGCAACAGAGTTCTGTTTGGTGATTAGTTTGGGTTAGTTTATGAATCGTTGTTCCTGAATAAAGAAATACAGCTTCCCTGCCCATCCGTATGTCTCTGGTCGTCTCTGTTACCCGCCTGTGAAGCTAGCCCGGCCAGCTGGAGCCACCGAATTTTAACAACAATCAAGGTGACTTCTTCACCTATAGTTAGAGAATTCACAAGGTTTTGACACATACATTCCATGATTAGTAACTAGCAGGTTCTGTTACCACCTCTAGGCTTTATGGACCAAAAAGGAGCTTCTTGCCTTGCTGGTTTCCCTTACCTTTGCCTATGACCATTCACAAGCAGTCTAGCTGCGTCTTTGAAGGAGCCTTTCTAGTGGTGGAGAGATCCAGGCTCCGGAGGTTCTGATACCTTTTTGTCCCCAGACTGTGAAGCAAACCTCCAATTTTCTAATTATACAAAAAAAAAGGCTGTCCTATCTATGACAGAAAAGTAATAATGTCTGTAGAGCAGCAGTGGTAGGGGCTGCCCCACTCTTCAAAGGGAGGCTGGGCCATTCTACTCTGCCACTAGAGGAAGACTGGTTCTGAAATGAGTGCAGCCTGAAATGTTCCCAGCTGCCATGATGTTCCCAGATGGCCATGGACTGCCATCTCAGACTGACAGAGGTCACACAGGCTCCTGTGGTAAATAAATATGAATATATATGGGCCCTAGGTTAAATAAATGGAATAAACAGTTAATGGTATTTATATCCTTTCCTCACATTTGGGAGCTACTCCCTGCCCTGATTCAGTTTTCCAGCCCTAGTCTCAACTCTGACACCATCTTCCCAGACAATAATAGTTCACCTGCATGTTAGATATTAGGCTCAGGCAAAAATTACTAATGTCATGGGCCCCTAAGAACATACCTAAAATAGACTTCCTAGCTTCTTCCCACACAAAGACCCCTAGTTTCATTTGCTCTATTCTTACCTTTGAGTGCCTGTTTATTGAACAATTTGTCCTGCTTTCTATCTTACTGCTTTTCAGCCACTAAGTTACAGGTGCTACTATGATTCTATCCTAATTTCCCTGGACAGATGACCTCACCAATGTGTCCTGGAACCTCACCTCTCTCCAGAGCCCTACCCTACTAGAGAAAGATAGAAACAGGCTGGGGGTATGGACCAACCTGCTAATATCCATGTCCAGCAGAAAAGCAATTACAGAAGCCAGACCTCCCACCTTCTGCAACCCATAAAGAATTTTGGTTCAAACTTCCAAGAGTGATAAAGAGTAGGGAAGATTCCAATGGAGGGGATGGGACACAGGACTCTGATGGTGGGAACTGTATGGAATTATACCCCATGTTATCATACAATCTTGTTAATTGTTATTAAATCACTAACAAAAATTAAAAAGAAAAGAAATAAGTACTTCTGAATTATATCTCTTACTCTTTATTTTGCCAAAGGAATGAAAAAAAAAAAAAAACCACCTCCTAGTAGGATCCCCACCCCTTATCCCCAAACTAGATTTTGAAGTTCCATTTCACATGAACATATTCCTCCTTTTTCTTTTTTTCCCCCCATCCCTCTGGTGAATGGGCCCCAGGAGAAATGCACTCATTACAATATTTGGGTTCATAATAAGTTAATAAATAATGCAGTAGTCTCACTCCAACTAAAAAAAACTTACTACCTCTGTTGAATTTGGCATTTATTTTTAAAATCTTCAGGGAAGAACCTTCTGGGTATTGTTTTGGCAAGATTCAGCAGATTTATTTCTTACCTGAAGTGCATTTAAAGTGAAGATGACAGTTGTTCCAAATTGATTGATATTTCTTACAGATATTTCAAGGATGTCTCAGCAAATGGTATAACCAAGTGTATCTGGAGGCACTGAGTACATCAGTGGAATTCTCCTCAGTTATAAAACAATAAGACCTGCAAATACTCTCAGCTCTATGCTTTTAAAAGCTTATTTGAACATTTGTTTCTTTACTTATAAAATAAAGGAACTGAGATGCATTTCCCAAACCTTTTCTTGCTTGAGATAGCTAGTTTGTACTGACAAATCCAAAGTCACTGTAACAGAAACATGGTTTCTGGTTTTAGGACTGGAGAGATCACATTTGGATATTGCTTCTAGCACCAGTTGTTAGTGATGACTGAGTCTGGGTTCCGTTTTCACAGATGATGAGTTAAGTCTCAGATGTCACTGACTTTTGTAAGGATATTGGCAGGAGTTGTGTACTAAAAGTTCTTTATCCTTCCCATGATATTAAAGGACTTCTTTTTTTTTTCTTCCTGAACTTTAAAAAAAATTTTTTAATGGAAATATTGACAAGACTATAGGATAAGACAGTGCCCACCCCCAGACCTCCATATCTAATCCCCTCCTTTGATAGCTTCCCTATTCTTCATCCCTCTGGGAGTATGGACCCAGGGTCATTGTGGGGTACAGAGGTGGAAGGTCTGGCTTCTGTAATTGCTTCTCCACTGAACATGGCCATTGGCAGGTTGATCCATACTCCCAGCCTGTCTCTCTCTTTTCCTAATGGGGCGGGGATCTGGGAGGGGCAGGGCTCCAAGAAACATGGTGGAAGTCAGGTTGGCATGATGGTATCATCTGGAACCTGGTAGCTGAAAAAGAATTAAGACTATAAGATTCTCTATCTCTCCCATGGCTCTTGATTTCTCTTTGTCTCTATTGCAGTAAATAATGAATAAATAAAATAAAGTTTAAAAAATAGGAAACGTTTGTGAAAATATTTAAAAAGGGAGTTATAGTCTTTTAGAAATTAAATGTCAACATATGAAATATATATTTAATAGATTATAAAGTTTTACTAAATTGGTTCTTTTTGACACTACTTTGTTAACAGTTATGTATGTATGCATACTTATTATGTATGTCAAAAATTATGTACTTCATTTTTGCATTATTTCCAGTACTTGTAAATTATTTAATTTTTTTTAGAGTTCTAATTGTGTGTGTGTGTTTGCAAATAGTTCTATGAAAGTGCTTTGGAGTAGTATTTCAGTACTGTATGTGTATTTTAAAATGTTGTAACTTCCTAGATATTAAAGATCTTTCTTTATTCCTTTTTTTTTTTTTGCCTCCAGTGTTATTGCTGGGCCCTTGTTGTGGTTATTATTGTTGTTGATGATGTTGTTCCTTGTTGGATAGGATAGAGAGAAATGGAGAAAGGAGGGGAAGACAGAGGGGGGACAGAAAGATAGACACCTGCAGACCAGCTTCACTGCCTGGGAGGCGACTCCCCTGCAGGTGGGGAGCCAGGGGCTCGAACCAGCATCCTTCCACCAGCGCTTGTGCTTTGTACCACGTGCACTTAACCTGCTGCGCTACCGTCTGACCCCCTAGAGATCTTCCTTAAATGTCTGCAGTTGTGAAAGATAAGAATTTCTTTTGATATGAGATCTATTATGTAAAGGGTCTATGATGTGTTGTGCCATACTTTTCTAAGTCTCTCAAATATATATCCTTTTAAAATGTAACTTTTAAAAAGCATTTTTTAAAATTGCCAACAGGGTTATCATTCGGACCCAGTGCTGGTACTATGAATCCACTGCTTCTGGAGCCATTTTTTCTCTCCCCCTTCTACTTTCTATTTTGTTTGAAAGGACAGAGAGATCTTGAGAGGGATTGGGGAGATACAGAGAAAGAGAAAGATAGATACCTGCAGACCAGCTCCACCCCTCCTGAGGCATCCTCCCAGCAAATGGGGACTAGGGTCTCGAACCTGGGTCCTTGCTCATGGTATGTTTACACTCAACAGGTTGTACCACTGCCTGGCCTCCTGTTTTAAAAGTTATTTCCCCAGAATATGTAATTAGGATTTTGTTATCTTTTAGATTTGTGATTGAGATTTTAGATATTTAGGTATTAGATACTAGATTAGGTATTAGGTACTAGATATTTAGGTATTAGAGATTTTGATCACCTAGGTGATCACACTTAGGATGATGATATTTGGGATTCTGTATTTTTGTGATTTTTTTTTTTAAAAATTTTAATATCTTTATTTATTTATTGAATAGAGACAGTCAGAAATCTAGAGGGGAGGGAAGGGAAGGGGAGAGAGGGTAGAGATAGAGAGACACCTGCAGCACTGCTTCATCACTTGTGACGCTTTCCCCCTGCAGGTGGGGAATTTTTGTGATTTTTAACTGAAACTTATTCTTCTAAATATCAAATGATGTAGACAAAGCCTGAACTTCCTTCCTCTCAAAGGCTGTGATCTTATCGATGTTATCCAGAAAACTGATATTTTATTCAAATAATGTAATTAATATATGACTTGTAATTTAATTTTTATATGAGCCAAGATAGGCATAAAGCGAAAGTATAAGTATGTGGACTCTCTTTGAATAGATTGATAATTTTTCTATTTATTTATTTATTCCCTGTTATTGCCCTTGTTTTATTGTTGTAGTTATTATTGTTGTTATTGATGAGGTTGTTGTTGGATAGGACAGAGAGAAATGGTGAGAGGAGGGGAAGACAGAGAGGGGGAGAGAAAGACAGACACCTGCAGACCTGCTTCACTGCCTGGGAAGCGACTCCCCTGCAGGTGGGGAGCCAGGCGCTGGAACTGAGATCCTTACACTGGTCCTTGAGCTTTGCGCCACGTGTGCTTAAGCAGCTGCACTACCGCCCCACTCCCTTGGTAATTTTTCTAATGGGAGGCCTACTATTGATTCTATTGGTAAGCTTTTCATTATAGAGCAATGGGCATGTGAAGGCTGTATAAAATTTCATCCTTCCACAATGTTACCACTAGTGGTGTACTAGAAGCAGTCTCTAGAGTGTGATTTATTGATCATATCATTGTCCCACAGCATAAAC